>NW_027397089.1:5852678-6121286 GCF_003265705.2 Callorhinus ursinus
AAAGAAAGAAAGAAAGAAAGAAAGAAAGAAAGAAAGAAAGAAAGAAAGAAAGAAAGAAAGAAAAAAATATGAGAAACCCAGGGGCACCTGGGTGGTTCAACAATTAAGTGCCAGACTCTTGATTTCTGCTCAGGTCAGGATCTCAGGGCGGTAAGATCGAGCCTGGCATCGGGCTCCGTGCTCAGCATGGAATCTGCTAGAAGATTCTCTCCCCCCTCCCTCTGCCCTTACCCCTGCTGGTGCTCTCTCTCTCTCTCTTTCTCTCAAGTAAATAAAAAATCTTAAAAAAAAATGCAAGAAGCTCAGAGTTAAACATTAACTTGGGTCACCAGCTAATGAGCCTGTTTGAGAAATGAGATATTTCTTCAGTTTGTCTAACCTGATTGTGCATTCATTAAAATGACCGAAGTCTCCACGTTCCTTGACCGTTCCTTTTATGTGGGTGTGTCTCGACGATGCCATGGCGATACAATAAATCAGCTATGGCGTAAAATCTGGTGTTGCTGAAAACCACAGTGGTAGGGAAGTCAAGCTAGGGAGGTGGCCTGTTTCCAGAAGGTATTCAATAAAGTAAATGAAGGAACCGGGCAAAACCCAGGGAAGCCGTAATTCTCAGGCTGATAAGAGGCTTCAGGTCAAGCTGACACTGACAAGGCCTTGTTTCATTTCCACTCAAGTGTTCAAGAAGCGCCACTTGCTGTTTATTTCTACTCGCCCCACTGAACCTGGATGAAGTTACAACTGTTGGGTTTCTCTTGGAGACCTCTGAAAACTGCCCCACAGCTTTTCATCGGTGTCTCAAATGAGACTGCCAATAGTGAAGATCTCTCCGGGAGAAACATGTCATCAAAAATTGCAAGTTCTCAGTCACACCTTTAAATGAAAAAAAAAAAAAAAGTTCCCCACCCCATCCCAGCTTCTGCTCTTAGCAGGGAACTCTTTAAACAAAACAAACAACTTCGAAAACCTCTCCAGGGTCCCTCTTACCCTTGTTAGAACTGTGTTGCCCACTTTTGGCTACAAGATCTGGTTTTCTTCCCAGTCCCTGGTGGTCTTGGCAAAAGCTCACGCAGGTTCCCATGCTGCACACCATGGAGGAGATCATGGGGCTTGGTGGTTACAAGGAATGAGCCAGAGAGTCTTGCATTTTCATCTCTGCCGAGCAACTCAACTCTCTGACCCTGCAGATGAGTCACTTGGATACCATTGACTGAAAGGGAGAATTTGGGGGCAAATATAGGAACCTTCTCTGAAATCCAGATGCTGTTTATGAGCTGTGTTTTCCCAGATCAAATAAACAAGCACCGAGAGCAGTCATCCAGGGCCCATGGAAAAAAATTATGTGCCCCAGATGTTTTCATGGCTAGTGGGTGGCTAAATTAGGCTCTTGTTTTGTCTAAAGGCATTTGAGTATATAAAAAAAATTACATAGCAAATATCTGGTGTCCCGACTCTCTCAAATTATGAAAACTACTAGTCTTATAATATGTTAGTGGCAAAGAATAAACATAAATTAAAATCCACTTTACCAATAAAACATGTTGCTTGCATATTATAGAAAAGAAAAAAGGCATCAAGTCAAAACATTGTGATGTCCTAGACCATTACTCATAGTCATGCTATTCTGGGGTCACACTGCAATCATCATCAGCTGTTGCAATGGAAATTTGAAGACCCTCAGGTTTCTCAGAAGAAAAGCTGCACATGATTTGAGATTTCTTGTATGACATTCAATCTTGCTGAAAAGAAAAAAAAAATCCCATATAAATTCCAATTTATGTTGAGGGTAGCAGACATTTAAACTCTTTATCAAGGGTTGCTTTCTTTTATTTACTTTAATTTTTTAAAGGATTTATTTATTTGAGAGAGAGAGAGAGAGAAAGTGAGGTTGGGGGGGTGGTGTGGAGGGAACACAGGGAGAGGGGAGGAAGAATTTCCAGCAGATTCCCTGTTGAGCGCGATGCCCGTCGCGGGGCTGGATCTCAAGTCCCTGAGGTCATGACTTGAGCCAAAACCAAGAGTCGGTTGCTTAACCGACTGAGCCATCCAGGCACCCCTCAAGTGTTGCTTTCTTTTAGAACATTCAGTGGGTTTGGGCATTTACTTCCCTCCAACTGTGAAGTTCCGGAATAGATACTCTGGAAATCTACAAAGAAAGCCAGACTCAATCATCCCAATTTTTCTTAATTCCCATTTCTTCCTCTTCATCCTCTCAACCAAATACCTGGGGAATGCTGGGATCACCTCTGTCTGGCACCTCTTACCTTTTCACATCTTAGAAGAAACCTTCTCTGATAAGCAAATGTTTCCTCCTCATCATCGATGCTTCCTCTCCTCCTCTTCATTATCTGGAGGGTGCTCCTTGGTTGATAATCTTTGGGTTGTCCCTTGCCTACAAGGTAGGGTGTTCCCTACCTTCCCTTCAGCTTTTGAGGGTCTTCTCTGAAGGCCTTCAAGCGTCAGTCAGTGTGCTATCATCTTGGTGATTATATTAATGGAAGAAGATTTGATGTAGATGTGAAATAAATAAAGGAGATTAAGAGGTAGATACATGGAATGATAATCTCGGGTACATCAATAAGTTTTGAGAGGTACCTTTCCCTCTCGAGGATCTATTTTTCTCATTGGTTAAAAAATATATGTAAATATATATATATATATATATATACATAGAGAGAGAGAGAAAGGTAGGGAGGGGGAGAGAAAGAGACAGAGCAAGTGTCCATATTTAAGAGAGAGAGAGATGGAGAGAGAGACAGACAGAGGGAGAGGGAGGGAGGGAGAGAGAGAAGGGAGAAAGAGAGAGATTTATCATGAGGAATTGTTTTACAGGTTTATAGAGACTGAGAAGTCCCACATGTTGCCATCTGCAAGATGGAGACCCAGGAAAACATGTGGTTTAATTCACTCCAAGTCCAAGTCCAAGTCCAAAGGCCTAAGAACCAGGAAAACTAATAAACAAAAATCTTAGTCTCAGGGTCAGAGAAGATGAGATGAGATATCCCAGCTCAAGCAGTGAAGCAAGGTTAAAAAAGAAGCTAATACCTTCTTCCTCCACCTTTTATTCCATTCAAACCCTCAGTGGATTGGATAATATCAACACATTGGGGAGGGCAATGTACCTAACTGAGTCCACCAATTCAAATACTAATCCCATCCAGAAACACCCTCCAAGACACCCAGAAATAATATTTAATCAGGGTCCCCACTGACGAGTCAAGTTGACACATAAAACTTACCATCACACCCCCCCATATAATGATTTTATGATTTTTTCACCCTTTTCAAGTAATTTATGCACATTTTAAAAATGGCTCTCTGGAAACCTTTCTCCTTCTCTACACTTAAATTCTCCATGTTGAGAATTTTAAGCCAGGTAGGAGCTAAGAGTAAACCATGGCAGAGATTTCTGGGCTGGTAGGACCATTTGATCCTCTGTAACTCATGTAATAAAGTAATAAGTAAACATTTAATTAAGCACTTCCTATGTGCAACAATTATCCTTCGATTTTTGAAGTATGTTAACTCATTTTACCTTTACCATAACACTTCGAGATAAATGTGATTATCAGCATTTTGACAGATCAGAAGCCTGAGGACTAGAGGTTGCATAAGTTACCCCAAGGTACATAGCTGGCAAATGGCAGAGCTGAGATGTGAATCCAGGGAGTCTGGCCAGGAAGCCACAGTCTTCAAAAACACTATGCTGAGGAGGTCCTCACACAGAGTTCATACATTCCACTGGCTACTCCTATGTAGTATAACAAATCTCATTGTAAAACCAGCTCTTCAGCTATAGACTCTACAACATTACCATTTGTCCTAAAATTCTACTACAAGCTACAGTCCCCTTGATCACTTGAACGTAAGCAAACAAACCGCTATCCAGTTTTCACCTGTCCTCTGTGCCTGACTGATAGCTTAGCCATGAAAATGTACCCATGAGCCAACGTCAAAGCTCCAGGTCCTACATTTAGTCTTTCCCTTCACCGTTTCCCATACTTGTAACAACGGCCAGGCTGAAACCCTTCCTTCTTCATGCAGTCTTTTGTGATTAAAGCAGGGAGCTCTCATATTCACTCACTTAACAAATAGTTGTCAAGGACTTACATTAAACCACACTATGTTAGCACATAGGAAAACCAAGTTAATAGGTTATCCAGTCTTGAACTTATTGAATTTAAAGTCAAGATAAGGAAACTGCCCAAGAAGCAATTAATGACACTTGGTAACTAACTCTCCATATGTCAGAGATATAATAAAATTAACCTGCTTAAACTCTTCAATCAAATGTTTTTCAAAAAAACACAAACCAAATGTAAAAATTATATTGCTCATTCCAATCTTCTCTATTTCACAATTTTGTGGATTTTTTTCAGATTCTATTTATTTATTTGAGAGAGAGAGAGAGAGAGAGAGAGCACGAGCTGGGAGATGGGTAGAGGGAGAAGCAGACTCCCCACTGAGCAGGGAGCCCAATGTGGGACTCGATCCCAGGACCCTGAGATCATGACCTGAGCCGAAGGCAGACGCTTAACCAACTGAGCCACCCAGGCACCCGATACAATTTTGGGTTCTTTTATACAGAAATTCTAACCAACTGAGCCACTCAGGTACCCCACACAATTTTGGGTTCTTTTATACAGAAATTCTAAGGATAGGGACATAAAATACATAACCCTGTATGCACTTTTGTGTGCACATGGACCATTGTGTAAGGAAACAAAATTGTTTTTTACCTCACGTCCTGATCAATAGAAAACTGGTACCTCTACCCTTCCCCTGTCTTGAATGTTCTTCTGCACCACCTCCACTAAAATCTCCGGCATACCTGCATTGCACTATAGGCTAGGGATGCACTGACCAATTTATTCTGAGACCTCTGCAAACTTAGTTCAGGGATCTTTTATGTTGAAACTGATATCAAAGTACTTTATAAATTTTCCTGTAATTATAAGATATTAGGAGTAAAAGAGGAGTATTAGATGAACTCTAGAAAAATCCTTTTATTTTTCTGAAACTGGCCTTTAATTTCACAGATTCAGATATCAATGGTCCTCCAAGTCTTACTAAATAATTGATTCATGCAAAGCCTATTTTAAATTTTTATATATTTATTCATTCTAGTTGCTGATTTAAAAAATTGGTGTGAAATTTACATAACATAAAATTAACCATTTTAGAGGGCACAATTGAGAGGCATTTAGTACATTTTCAGTGTTGTACAACCACCACCACTAAGTTCCAAAACATTTTCATTATGTCAAAAGGAAACCCTGTACCCATTACTCCCCCACGCCCAGCCCCTGGCAACCATTCATCCATTTTCTCTCTCTATGAATTTGCCTATTCTGGACATGTCATATAAATGGAATTATGTCATATGTGACCTTTTGTGATTGGCTTCTTTCACTTAGCATCATGTTTCAAGGTTCATCCACATTGTAGCATTTGTCAGTACTTCATTCCTCTTTATTGCTGAGTAATAAATACTCCATTGTACAGATGTGCCACATTCTCCATTCACCCATTGGTAGAAATTTGGGTTGTTTCCACTCTTTGGCTATTGTGAATAAGGCTGCTGTGGACATTTGTGTTCTTGTGTTTTGTTTTAACATATGTTTTCTTTTTTCCAAGTACATTACTACTAACTATAGTCACCATGCTATACGTTAGGTCGCTCTTATAACTGAAAGTTTGTGCCCTTTGATCAATATCTTCCCTTTTCCCCTACCCCTAACCTCTGATAACCATCATTCTCCTGTTACTATAAGCTCAACAGTTTTTTCTTTTTCGATTCCATGTATAATGAGGAAATGCGATATTTGTCTTTCTGTGTGTGAAAGCCTATTTTTTAGATTCTCTAAGCATGTTTCATACTATTCACACTGCTTCTGGTACTTTCTCTCCTCATCCTACCATCAAGCTAATTCAAGTTCCTTTTTTGAGTCTTGGCTTAGATATAGTTTCCTCCTGATGCCTTTTCTAACTCTTAGCCTGCCTGAGGTGTTTCTCCTCTGTGTCTCCAAAGCACCCCACAATAGCACCCTTGGGCTCACTAGTCCCTCCCAATGGACTCTGAGTTCCTCTGACTGTCAGTGTCACCAGGGATGAGTATGATCACAATCCTTAACACAGTGCTGGCTAAGAGCAAGTGTCCATATTTAAGTATAAATGAGTGAATAAAGTACATGTTCCTTTTGAGTTTTTGAGGAAAAGGAGAGAGATTCTTAGAAAGGATCTAAATGGAAGACAGTGTGTTCCAAACCATACTACTTCGTAAAGGTAGAGTAGGTTCATTTAACTAAATGATTCAGGGAAACCAGACATAAAACTTTAGCAACCTCCTTGCTTTTTTAGTAAGTGGCACCCATGTCTGTATGCTCACTGTCTAGTACAAAATCCTGCCAGTGGTAGGTTCTCAGATAACAAGGCCATAATGCAGGCATCTACCATAGAGAAAAGAAGGGTCAGCTGGAGAAATGACTGGGGAAATAGACCCCAAGGGAGACTAAAGAGGGCTATTTGTCCAGCAAATATATGCTTCAGGTAGGAGGAAGGGAACTGAGACATCTGAAGAAGTACATTGGCATGATGTCATCAAGGGCAGACCCATAACAATACCTTGAATTGGGGGTAATAGTTTGAAAAACATCTTTGTGGTTACTCAAAGGATAACCAAACTTATTTGTGCCTTTTCAATTTCAAGCATCTAAGTTATTTTCTAAGATTAAAGTAGTTCTGGGGCCTGGGAGCTGGGTTAGATGTTTCTCCTCTCTACTTGCTCATTGGACTTGTCCACCTTTGCAAATCTGCCTACTCTCATGGGATGTGAGCTGCTAAGTGCACCCCAGCCCAGTGCCTGGTACATGGCAGGGGGAGTGGATGGAAGCCTCACCAAGTGTATGAAATAAGTGGTGGAAGGATTAATGGATGAATGGCTTCTTCACATTTAAAACAAGGAATCTGGTTGTTCCTTCCCTACCAGTTTCTCAGTTAAAGATCCTGACTCCTTGGAGAAAGCGAATAGATAATTTGAGTATCAGCCAGCCCTATTCATTTATCTTTCATCCTTCAAATATTTGTCGATCAATTACTCTCAAATAGGCGCTGAGAATATACAGATTGATAAGAAAAAAAATCCTGCCTGTAAGGAGTTTCTGATATAGCAGACAGATGATGTACACAGAGATCAAGTATCATTTAATATCAGCAAATAGTGATGGATCATCTTACTTTATAAACTTAGGAAAATGGCTTTGTTTACTAAGCTGAGAATGATTTGAACATGAGGGTTTTGGCACAAGACCACCTACTGAAGGAAAAATCTGAGTTTATATGCTTATTTAGCCATGATGAAGTTTAATTAAAAAGCAAGTATAGAAGATTACTCTTTATGTGATTATTTAGATGCCATGAAATTTAATAAAAAAGCAAGTATAGAAGGTTTTTCTTTCTGCTTGAAGTTTTAGTAAAGGTAATTTTCATCCCTCTAAGTCATCATCAAAATCATCTTCCATTTCTGGTAGCTCTTATGATCTATCTTGGGGCAAAATGGAAAATTCACAAACAGAAATAGAAATACTAGTCATGTGCCAGGACTAAGAACAATTCAGTTCACCTGGCAGCAATAGATTGCCTCTATTGCACAATTAAGGGGGGGGGTTGCACTTATTCCCTTCCTACTGATTTTGTTTCACTATCAAATGACTGTAGGAGAAGACAAAATAAAAATCTTATATTTGAGTGTTGGCTCCACAGTTTCACAATGTATCCTCAGGCACATCACTTCTGTGGGATCTCAGGTTCTTCCTTTGTTATGCAAGGCAAACAGGGTAGCTGTGATTTTGAGCACAGAGACCTCAAAGTTTTGCTCAAGCATTATCAGGCTCTGATTCTGAGGGAGTTAAGGACTCATTTTCTGGGACACAGAATTTTGGGGCTTTATTAAGACAGGTGGCCCAGTGTCATGAACCTGGGTACTGAGGTCATACAGACCTGGGTTTGAATCTGCAAGCTAGAACTTATTAAGCTGGTTGTCCTCAGGGAAGTTATGTACCTAGAATCTGTAACTGCATCTATAAAATGCAAATGTACCTCATGAAGTTGTCATGAGAATTAGAAGAAAAACAAAACACCACATGCCCCAGTTCTCACTAAATGGTTGAATACTGTACCTCCTCTCTGCAAGTACATCCCTCAGCTAGGACACAGGCAATGGAGATGGGTGCTTGGCAGGGCCAGAGAGTCTCACAGGAAGCTCATAGTTCTCCTATGCCCTAGATCTCCAGAAGGCACCTGCCACCAGGGAAATTTATTTTCATGGACTCCAGCAAATCAAAGGTAGGCTTCCCCAAAGTGAGGACTAGATGAAAAAAAGTCTCAGACAAAGGGGCCGTGGTTGGCTATGCTAATACCCATTTCTAGGCATTTGTGACGCCAGCCATGGCTGCAAGACTTCCTTTTACAAGAGGGAAACTCCCTCTACCATGGCTTAGGGAACAAGTCCAGACTTCACCCTGTCTCTTTCCAGAAAACAAGAAATCTCTGTTTGTGTTTATGAGAAGATTGTCAGCTTCACTCCAGCTGAAAGTAGAAAGAATGTCATCCTCTTCTCAGCCGAGCGGAGCCCACAGAATTTGCTGAAGGCATGGAGAGGTTGTTTCTCCTCCATGTGTCTGTCTGTCTGTGTGTTGGTGGTGGTGGGGCACAGACAGGACTCGTATTGGAGTAACGGTCTCAGAGCTGGGATCCGCCTTGTGCTCTCATACACTGTGTGTGTTGTGCATAAGGGGTTGGAAGTGGAGCCAGAAATAATTCCCTCTTGAGACAGAGCAGGGCAATTCCTGCAGGCTTGGTCAAGGGGGTAGCCCCCCTTCATCTGTCCTGGAGGAGCCACTATTGACAGATTGCTGGGGTCCTTTTTAGTTTAGACCTCCATGTTGAGAATGTGTAGGGAACCCTGGGGAGGGGAAAAGAAGGCCTGCTGGAATGTGAGGAGGGATGCATTCCCTCTGTGGGTAGGATACCTCCTGCTACTTGGAGCCTTTGCCAGAAGTCCAGGACCATCATGGGGGTGCTGGAGGGGGTCCACAGGTATACGTCAGATTCTGACTGGATCTGGCGACAATGGCAGAACTTGTGTGTGGCCCAAATGTATTCATTCTGACTGATCCCTTGTACTTCTCTCCCAGTAGGAATATGGCTGAATAACCCAATTACCCAGAGCGGAGCTGAAGAGACATAATCAGGCCTGTCCTGATAAAACTGTTGACAGCTTCCATTCCTAACTCTTGGGAAAGTGGCTCGAGGAAGACATCATGGAAAGAATAAGCCAGAGGCGCCTGGGTGGCTCAGTTGTTAAGCGTCTGCCTTCGGCTCAGGTCATGATCCCAGGGTCCTGGGATCGAGCCCTGCATCGGGCTCCCTGCTCGGCCGGAAGCCTGCTTCTCCCTCTCCCACTGCCCCTGCTTGTGTTCCCTCTCTCGCTGTGTCTCTCTCTGTCAAATAAATAAATAAATCTTAAAAGAAAATAAAAAGAAAGAATAAGCCAAAGTGAAGACTTGTGGAGTCTCTGGACAAAACAGTTATGACCCCCTGGACCTGATTCTAACTGGGGGTTCTGGGGTAAATAATGTAGGCTCCATGTTCTACATTCATCTCTTCCTACTGTTTTCCAGCAATTGTGGGGCTGGAGGGCCATCCATATCCCTTGTCTTCTACTTCCTGACCTGCTGGATCTCTTGGCAAGGCCAAACTTAACCTAAAAAACAAATGAACTTCCCTGTTGTCATCTTTAGTAATCCTATATCCTTACTAAACTTGAAAGTAGGGAGAATATTATTTGGGGGGAAGAGGTGATGAAAATCTATCTTATAAACAACAGCAGCAATACTAATAATGATAACACCCCTAGGATGAGCCAGACTCTCCCTTCTCATTTCTGTGCTACTGTAGCTCTGGTTTGGCTGGCCTCCTTGGCTTGGCGAGCTCGATCCACTTCATCTCCTGCTTCTCCTGTTGGCTGAGCTCCCACCCTCCACTTGGCTCCTGTAGCTCAATTCCTGGCTGGCTACGCTCATCCCACATAATATTTTACGCAAATTTATATGAACCCCGTTACAAAGCTTAGCAAAGAGGCACTGTTTCTTTTCCTTGATAAAATTAATCATTTATAACTTGGCTGTAAGAAACCAGTCTAGCTTGTGGGTGCTCAGTTTTTACTCAAAAGAAACATTCCCAGCCCCACTCCAAAAGAAAAAGATTTCCCAGTCCCTGTCCTGCCCTGGCCCCCCCCAAAGTGCCGTCTACATTGGAAATTCCCACCAGTCTCATTTAGAACCACACTCACAAGTTGCCTGGGAATTTCTCCCAGAAAACTTCTATCTACCCCACCCCTTGGGGTTTGATTTCCCACAGACCCCTGGGTGGTTTAGATTGTTGTCTATATCAACACCATGATAAACTTATTGTGGCTGCCCAGGCTTCTCCAAAGAGTTGTGGGAATCATTTGTGAATTACTTCTTTGATTTTTCTTAAATGAAATTCTGTTTTTACTCATGTTAAGTGACTGTTCCCAGAGTGCAGTTTCTGCAGTAGCACTGTGCATTGAGGAGGAAGATATGCTCCCTGGGTCTAACAGGAACCAACAAAGGCACCAAACTCTGGATTTGCAATTAAGATGATGAAAGTTCAGCCCCAAATCACCTCTGTCATTCCCTGATGCCTCATTAATAAAGAAGGTAACTAATTTTCACCACTAAAGAGAAAATCTAAGGACTGAGCACATACATACAGCCTCCACACATATTCAAAGAACACAGAATAGAATTTCTCTGCTCTTGTTTTCTTTAAGCAAAGATAAATAGTAGATTGTAGCATCTAGCACCTCAAACTTTTCAACAAGTATGGAGGAATGGAAAGAGCATCTGTGGATCCAGTCACTTCTCCCAAGCAGCGTGGGTGGTGGTGGGCTTGTGTGTGTGTGTGTGAATGTGTGCGTGTGTGTGTGAATGTGTGCATGTGTGTGTTTTTCCTGTTAGGTACTACTGAAGGGTTAGTTGACTGTGCTTATAGCTCCAGCTTTGGGAATATAATTTCTGCCTTCCAGCTAAACAACTAGTTCCCCTTTTTGTAACAAGTAGTCAAGACAAACATAAACTCAGGGAACTTTCTCAAGTGGCAGTAAATTGGGGTGAGCACCAATGAGCACCACTTTCCAGGTGAATGACCAGAACCCCAGTAGATCACTTTAAAATAAAACATCTAATGCTCAGAAGCATGATCAGATTTGTCTAAGTCACATAGTGACTTAGTAACCAAGACAGGACTCAGGTCTAATTCTTTAAGTTCCTAATCTAGTGTTTTGTTCTTAACTTTACTTACTATCATTCTTTGTCTAAACTGTTTCGGGTAGCATTCTGAATGCTCGAGCTATATATTATAATCCTTACCCAAAGAATTGTATACCACAGTACTCACCGTATATTCATATTATTTACTAAATAGGAAGGGGGTAAATATGTCTAAATTGATATCTACCAAATGGCCTGGTTTTAATTAATGTATATGAAACAGTAACTACTTTATATGAGACAAGATAAACGCACACACGAGAATCCTAATCAGAACTCAGGAGTCAATATCTCAAAAAAGGACAGGGTCCCTGTGGTCAGGTTCTACACAGAGTAGGCAGAGCAAAGGTGGACTCCCCTTAAAATGAACTTGACACGATCATGGCTTTGATCTTTTTAACTAAGATTTTTATTTTAAAAAGCTTCGATTTACAAAAAGGTGGCAAAGAGAGTAGGGTTCCCATATACTTGGCATCCAGGGTGCCCTGTGGTTAATATCTCTCATTAATGTGATATGTTTGTCACAACTAATGAACCAATACTGATCCATTATTAAGCTAAATTATTAACTAAAGTCCAGATTTCTTTTGTTTTTACCTATGGTTCTTTTCTCTACTACACATTCCCATCTCGGTAATATATTACATTTATTGGTCCTATCTCCTTAGGATCCCCTACACTGTGACAGCTTCTCAGACTTGCCTAATTTTTGATGACCTGGACAGTTTTGAGGTGGACTGGTAAGGTGTCTAGTAGAATGTCCTTCAGTTTGGGGTGTCTGATGTTTATCTCTTGATTAGAGTGGGGTTGTAAGTTTGGGGGAGGAAGGTGACAGAATGTGAGTGCCATTCTTATCACTATCGAGGGTATATACTATCAGCATGACTTAGTGCTGTTGATGTTAACCTTGATCATCCAGCTGGGGTAATGGCTGTCTGATTTCTTCTACTGTAAAGTTACTCTTTTCACTCCTTTTTACGGTATACTCTTGGAAAGATGTCACTATGCATAGACCACACTTAAGAGATGGAGTGTGATACCCTACATCCTTGAGGGGGTAGTAATTGCAGATTATTTAAAATTTCCCTTTCCTCTTAAAAATTATACTATACAGGTAATCACAAGAAATAATAACAGCAACAGCAGAACATGAAAAAAGGGTGAAATGTGAAAAGGTCTCAGAAAATACCTAGTTCTGTTTTCCTGATTTAATGAGGACTGTATTGCATAATTTGCATGGTGCACACTTACATGTGGTCAGGTTAAATCATCAACCTTCATTATTCACTCAACACATGCCTTTTGGGTGCCTCTTCTTTGTTAAACTCTGGGTTCTGTCATTTGAATTTAAAACCACACTGTGTGGCAGGTAAGAAAGGTGCCCCCATACTCACTCAGTTTGCAGATGAGAAAGCCAGGGGAGAATGTTTTTCCTGGGTGTTATTGACCAAACTGTAAAGAATACCCAGGTTTCTGAAAAACAAATGTAATGCTTGACTATACCCAACAGTGTGGTCTACCTCCTAACACCACTAAGCAGAACAGAACAGGGTGTTTTTATTAAATATTTCCAAGGGTAATCCTTATTTGCTGAGCCATACCTGCCACTGAGAAATCAAGGATTCAGCTTAAAGTTTTATTTGGCTCATCCTAGGATTCCATCTCCTCCAGCCACAACATCCTCCCCATCCTTGCCCCCACCTCTGCAAACTGTTATGCTGGCTATGTCTAGGTTCCTGCTCCTGAAAATAAGTAGTGTGTGGACTATTTGAGTGCCTGCTATTTAAACATGTTATCAGTGTGTTTGCCTGGAATCTGTTGTTGTAGGACTTTGGTGTTCTTATAAAGGTTCAATTTATTCTGGCACTTTACAAAGTGGTCCAGTGGTCTTTTAGGAATGAATGAATATCTACCAGGCACATAGATAACATTGTATTAGGCATCACAGAAAATGCCTTCAAACCCAAAAGGAAGAGATTACAACAGGATAGTTGGTACTGGAAGGTTTATGATCCAAAAATTGCCAGAGAATAGGAAAATTCCATGACTTGGAAATGTAATTCTCATAACAAAGAGAAAAAGCTAGTCAAGAGGGTTGGGGATTGAAGGTAACACTGAAGTGAATTGAAGAGGTTGGGCTGGAACCAGCTGGAAAGATAGGGTTAAATCGGGAAAGAATGAATCCTTGAAGTTTAAATCTAACTTTTTTATCAATAGGTATGATATTCATTATCGCCCTCGATTTTTTCCCCTTCTCTTCCCTGAGGCTTCTCTGGAATTTTCCTTTATAGTAAACTACTATAAGGTATTCGACACCAGGAATAGTAGTGGTCCCATGCTCGTCTTGGGAGTGGATTAAGGCAAACTGGAAATCTATATTCTTTCTTCAGTTTTAGGAGCAGAAACTACTACTACCCAAATCAGATTTAGCATACACTTATTTCTGATATAGCACATGTTCAGATTTGAGAGAGCAGGCTTAAAGCGTCTTATTCTTTTCTTTAGCCTTCCCAATCTTGTTATTTTGGCAGCTTTTGTCACATTGGACCCCCTAAGGTAGTTCACTTAGTATGCAATTATCCACTGTGAAAACATTTCCCTTATTCTGTAATCATTCTTTTTTTTCCCCCTCTGGGTATTGCACTCATTGACCTTGAAGGTGACTAGTGTCATATTGAGAAAGAGAAATCTCTATCAAGTTTTTGGGATTTTGTCCCATGTGCTATATAATGGGGGCGGGGCGTGTAGAGCAATGTAAGCAAACTTCAGAGTAGGAAACACTGCACTGAACCCACACCCCACCACATGGCATTTGCATGGCATGAATGGGATCATTTATAGGATTTGGCAGTCAAACTGGGAGTCCTAATGTCACTATGAGTCAGGTCTAGGGAGAGAGAAAAGAGGTTTCAGCAAAGAAAAAAGACAATGAAACCAAACAGTATCTGTCTTCTCTCTTATCATCCACAAATTAGTTTTCCTAATTGGTACCATGTAGTCTATTGTCTAGCCAATGCATGTTAATATCAGACTCACATTTTGGCAAAGTAACTAAGGGGATTTATCTTTTGTTTTCAGAGTAAGAATATGTTAGAAAAGCTGAGAAGTTTTAAAAGAAATACTGGTCTCTCCTTATGACTGCTGATAAAGAGAAGAGTAAGTCACAGCTTAGGGCTTTCTGATCTACCAGCCAAGCAATTTTAGAGAGCTAGGGTATGATTCTCAGGGACCTTCAAACCTCAGTCTCTCTACCAACATTATGAGGAATTCTTTCAAAATCAACTCTTCTTATCGTTTGGACTCTATAGTTATTCTAAAAAATTGTTTTTAAGAGAACTTTACAAATTAAAAGGATAAAAATCTATATTGCAAACATAGACAATATGTACATAATGAGCTTGTAAATACAGTTTGCCCAAATGACAAAGATCATCATGATATAAAGGTTTTCAAGTTACTAAATATTGTAATGTTTTATCATAAGATAGATTTATATAATTTTCCCCATCTTTCCTGCTCTTCTCTAGAGGGGTTGTATAGGGCATATAAGGGATGAGGAAAGGACTCTACCAATATACTATAAATATTAAAAGATTGTGTTTATTTATTTATTATTTATTTATTTAAAGATTTTATTTATTTATTTAAGAGAGAGGGAGAGCAGGAGTGGCGGGGGACATGGGGGGGGAAGAGGAGAGGGAGGAGAGGGAGAAATAGACTCTCTGCTGAGACTCCCAGGACCCTGAGATCATGACCTGAGCTGAAGGCAGACACTTAACCAACTGAGCCACCCAGGTGCCCCAAGATTGTGTTTTTTAAGAAAATTATTTCAAAAAATATCATTATTTATTATAATTCTTAGACAGGTTGATTAAAAAAGTTTTACCTCCGCTAGGTCTCCACTTGAGGGAAATGCATTTCTGGCTCTAGGAGGGAGAAAAGAAAGTAGAAATGATAACAAATGCAAGATGCTTTTGTATAATTATCAAGAGCTGAGAGAATAATAAACTGTGTTTATCATCTGTCTATCCTTTAGATCATTGTTCTGCCCAAGTACACATAATAGTTTACTCTTGGCAACAACATAAAAATCCCAATAACAGTTCCTGTTTCTTCTTAATCTGGTCCCACTATATCAAACCAACCTCATTCTTTTTTTCTGGTTGGTACATATATTTATTCTTCTAGAAGGATATTTCCACTGTCTTTGCATAAACTACCCCATTCCTTTACCACTGGGCTTCACTGATGTTATTCACACTCTACCTGGAACACCCCTCCTTCAGCCTTCTGCCTACCTTGATGTTTCAGATATTTTAATATTCAGCCCAAGTGCCTTCTTGAAAACCTCTTCACTTCTTAGACTACTTGAATTGCTTATTTTTACTGAACTTTAAAAAATCCACGGGGCACCTGGGTGGCTCAGCTGATTAAGCGTCTGCCTTTGGCTCAGGTCATGATCCCAGGGTCTTGGGATTGAGCCCTGCATCAGGTTCCCTCCTCAGTGGAGAGCCTGCTTCTCCCTCTCCCTCTGCCCCCCTCCCCGCTCGTGTGCTTTCTCTCTCTCTCTATATATATATCAAATAAATAAATAAACTCTTACAAAAAATCTAGACTGTATAATTTATCTCTTAATTGTTTTCTAATAATTTCCAGGTGGGTTTATTAATTTGACTGCTAGGCTATACTATGACATTCTACAAAGAAGGAAATACATCTTAAATTTCTACTGTACTTAACATGAATTTTAGCACTTCTGGGCTTAAATTTGATTTTGCATGAAATACTGGAAGGTCATTGATTTGGTTTTACCTATTTGATAAAAATTCATGTAAAATCTTCCAATTATTTCAAACATCTGCGTGAAATGATTTTGTTGCATCACAACAGAAGGAATAAAATAAAGGTGGTTGGAATGACGTGGGCATTAGTGAATGTGAGCAAGGAAGGGATATAGAGCATGGAGTATACTTCATCTTATTTATTCTTCTCTGAATCTGATATTATAGCCACCACTTTAAAGATGAAGAGACTAACGCTCAGAGAGATTGTATAACTTGCTCAAGTTTGTAAGGCAAATATGTAGCAGAAGCAAGATTGAATCCTTGTCTTTTGACTCAATGCCAAAGTACTCTCTACTATATTGATGATCAACTTTCTCAATAAGGTGTCATAAAATAGAACATTAAATGAATATGAGTCAATTATTTCATTTAAAAATGAAATAAATCAGAATAAAATCCATGGTATTGATTTCAGTCCATATTAAACTTGAGGGAATGCTCCGACATTGTAGAGGGAGAATCAGGGAAAGCCCCACCTATGAAGTGGAGCTGGATCTGGGATTTACAAATATAGAGGAGGGAGAGGGCACAAGAATAATAACTGAGGCAGGGATAAGTCTGGTATATTCAAAGACCAGAAAGCTTATTTAGAGCAGGAGATATATTTCAAGATGAGTAGAATTTGAGGTTAGTGTATCAGTCAGTTTTGCTGCAATGTTGCTCTGTATCAAACCAGCCCCAGTTCTCAGTGGCCTAACAAACATTTATTTCTTGCTCATGAGTCCACAGGTTAGGTATGCGTCTGCTGCGTTTGGCTAAGATTTCCTGGGTTCAGCTGGATTTAGCTCTAGGCTACAAGCCATATTTACTCATCCTAGGACTCAGGCTGCAGGACCTCTGACAACTTGGCACGTGCTCTGTAATGGAAGATGTCAGAAGCTCAGGAGGGCTCAAAGAATCTTGCCATGCCTTTTAAATCTTTGGCTCAGAACTAACAACTTGTCACTTCCATTCACTCCATTTGGCAAAACCGACATATCTAAGCCCAGTATCAGTAGGGTGGGGAAGTACACCCTGCTCAGAGGGGAGTCATGGCAAGGATGAAGAGGGGAGGAGGAACTGTGAACAAATCAAACTGTCAAGTCAGATGGGATAAGTCAAGGACAGGAGAGTAGGCAGGTGATGGAAGGCCATAAAATTAGAAAGGAGATCATAGGTAAGGAGCCATACATTCTCTTTTGCTAGGAAATGGCAGAAAGAACTCTGTGTTTCAGGAAGTTCAGAATTACAGTAGACTGTAAGGTGGAACAGAGATGGAAAAGAATTACTCACCATAGAGAATAGTACCTGCTATGGTGACAGAGGTGAAAGCCTTCAAACCATAAGAATTATATGAGTAATATATTTTTTGTATCTCCACCCATCTTTGTGGTGAAAAGTAGGGAGACCTGCTAATGCTTTCAGACTTAGATTGCCATTTTTCTTTTGTGTACTCCCAAATGCATCAGGCAAAATAGGATATTTTCTTTGAGACTTAAGAGGATTCCAGTGTGCAAATTCTGACATATGCTACAGCATGGATGAACCTTAAGGACATTATACTAAGTGAAATAAGCCAATCACCAAAAGACAAATACTCAATGATTCCACGTATATAAGTCATTCAAAATAGTCACGATCGTAGAAGGGTGATTGCCAAGGGCTTGGGGGGTTACTTTTTTTTTTAATGGTTATAGAGTTTCAGCTTTACAAGATTAAAAGTGTTAATGAAGATGGATGGTGGTAATAGCTGCATAACATTATGGATGCATTTAATACCACTGAATTGTATACTTAAAATGGTGAAGAGGTAGGGGCGCCTGGGTGGCTCAGTCCGTTGAGCGTTGTCGGACTCTTGATTTGGGCTCAGGTCATGATCTCAGGGTGGTGAGATCAATCCCTACTTAAGATTCTCCCTCTCCCTCTGCCCCTCCCCCCCAACAAAAAATTTAAAAAAAATGTGAAGAGGTAAATTTTGTTACATGCATTTTACTACAATAAAACTTCTTTTGTTTTTAAAAGAATCCAGTGTGATTGGATGCAAAACTTCCAGAACTATGGTCTTTCTGGTATCCATAGGGAACATGGTAATTACTACGACCACTGGGTCAGATCAGGCTGAAGAAAGGAAAAGCTTGCCAGAACACCAGACTGTGTCAAAGTCCTGATGGTCACCACAACCAAGACCAAGTATCATGGGATAAAAATCCCCCTGGATTCAAGGTTCAGGAGGTTTTTCTGACTTTATTAGCCATATGAGCTTGAGGAATCATTCAGGGCCTTACCCAATTCAGGAGTCACTTTAAGCAATAAGACAGAACATTCAGGGTACCAAAAGACCAGTGAAAGGTTTTTCTTTGACCCTGCTTCTCTACTCTAAACATTATTAAACCCCATTCAGATATTATCCACACAGATTTCATCCCTCTGCTGAAAAATTTCTCTCATCTCAAGTCTGAGTGGTCCTAGATTCTTCACTATGCCTTTATTCTTATGGATAGAGAACAGAGACAACTGTTGACTTCTTCAAAGTGGTGGCAGAAGTTTGAGTATGTTCTGAGCTCCTGATTATATCTCCTTTCAAGGTAATGGACGGTCACGGTAATATTTACTCATGATTCTATTACTTACTTGAGGCAGGTTCCATGG
The DNA here is from genome assembly GCF_003265705.2 of Callorhinus ursinus. Taxonomy (NCBI): domain Eukaryota; kingdom Metazoa; phylum Chordata; class Mammalia; order Carnivora; family Otariidae; genus Callorhinus; species Callorhinus ursinus. Next base: position 5,871,505 of record NW_027397089.1, read on the forward strand.
GACCTATACTCTCTCTTCTTTAATAACAACCTCAAGAGAATGGAAGAAATATTATAGCTTTTATTTGTTACAATATCTGGAATTTTCTTTCTGGAAAAACAGCACACAGATGCTACTGTGCCTTGCTTCCTGGGTGACCATGGGTGGATCCACACAAGAGAATGCGTTCGAAAATCTCCCAGAATCAATCAATAATGCCAGTGTTCTCCATAGGCCAGTGCCACCCACTGCCAAGTTTTTGTTGTTACATAATATTTTAAAAGAAGCACACTATAGTGTATATAAACATATATGCTTGTATGTATACATATATATTAAGTAAATAAAAATATAAATGTACATATATGCCTTTGTATAATTTCTAATTATCTTTTCTTAGGAGAGTTGTCCTTTATCCTAACGCCATGTCCTATTTAACTTTTGGGGTAAAAATGTCCCCTTCTTAATATGAAGTTGAAAGGCTAATGCTCAGGGTTGCATGACCCTGAAGTCTGTGGCTTCTAGACTGACATTTTCTGGGTGAGAGCATTGCCTTTGCGCTCTGTTATCCGTGTGGCCTTAGTTAACTTGGTTAACCTTGCTATACATTTCTGTGGGCTGTTGTGAGGATTAAATGAAATTATTTTTTTATTTAACAAATAGCAGTAGTGCTGACTCTAAGCCAGACATTGCTCTGAGCACTTGACAAATATTAACTTGGTGCTCACAACAAATTTATGAAATAGGCGCTCTTACTTTGATCTTGTAGGTGAGGAAGTAGATGCACCAAGAGGCTAACTGATTTGCCCAGGTCACTTGGCTGTTAAGTGGCAGAACTGGAATTCTCACCAGGGAAATCCAACTTCACAGCCCGAGGTGAGTGTGTGCTACGGTGTGTGGGGTTGACCATTGTCATAATTATTGATGAGCATTTTTAAAAAATATCATTTGGGCCAAATACTAATTTCTACTCTAAGTGGCCTCCTTAGTTTTTTTTTTTTTTAAATCGTGATAGTCCATGAAATTGAAACGTCAGGAATTATTCCATTTTATATCTTTTCTGAGTCTCTAAGTTTCCTCATCTCTAAGGTGAAAATAGTACTTTCTGGCTTCTGTACTGCACTGGATTTCTGTGAAGATTAAATGAGATAATTGAGAGAACATATCCGGAAAATTCGTGACTGTGTGGTTCGACTTTCCTTTCTGTATGATGTAGGGAGCTCCTGTGAAGGGCAAGGAGATGAAGAGAGGAATGTTCCCCTGTCCACACTCTCGGAATGATCACAACCCCTTCAGTGTGTTGTTGTAATGACACAGCCAGGTTTCGCGCTATTTTATAAAATACAGCAAGGGTCTGAAAATCTTTGGACATCAGAAGGCTCATGACTGCCCCCTTTTTAACTGGGGTGAAAAAGTGGCCTGAGAACTAAGGAATCTCAAGTTTGTGTGTGGGACAGTCAGGCTGTGGTGAGCAGAGCATCCAGGCTGCAGATATTTGCACAATTTTACTAGTACAAATACCCAAGGTACCAATGCTTTCATGGAAATTCTGGCTGTGTCACTGTATTAACATTGGCTCAGGCTTGAAGCTATTTTCAGAATCCTTCACAAACTTACAGGAAGTACCTTCCCTTTTTATTTACATTTGGCATTGTTATTTTTAAACATTGCACATGCAGGAAAACTCATTTCCTTTGCCTCTACAAATACTCATGTTTTAAAAAATTGCACATGTATGAACAACCATGAAAACATAAGACGTTTTAGTTGAGCTAATCTTAAAAACAAAAACAAAAACCAAAACCCTGGAACACCCAGCTCTCACCTGATGGAGATGCTAGCACTGACAGCTCTTTCTAGCAAAGCTTCCGCACTAGCCCGTCTTGGTCGAGTCGACGGGCCCTCCCTGGGCTCCAGTGTGAGCTGTGGCAAAATCAATAAACAAATAAATAGTAAAGTAAAGCCCAGAGGCCCCGTGGAGAGTTGGGACTCCCTGTCTCTTTTCTGAGTAATGAATGTGGCAACCACAGAAACCGGGAAAGGACTGGGATTCTCAGATCTGCAGCCAACTTCCAAGTAGGTCAGAGCACTATTACAGGGACTGGGTGGCAGTGGGGGTGGGGGCGCCAAGGAATAACTAAGAAGAGGGGATTCAGGCAGAACAGCAAGGAGCTTGGAAAGGAAGATGTGATAGGGATTGCTGTAAGTCCATCTTCCCTCCCTCTTGAAATGTGTGTGTGTTAAATGTTGAAGCCCCAGGATCTGTTGTGCAATATGCCTGGATTTCTCAGCCAATCTCTTGAGAAGTAAGATGACTTGTGCCCAAAGAGGCCCACCTGATGAGGCCATCTGTCTCAAGACTGCTTCACTGTCCTGGGTGGTCCCAGACTCTTGAAAGGGAACATCTTTCTCTTGAGAAATACACATGAAGTAAATAGAACAGAAGCTGGCTCTTAGGCACTGGCCTCCCCACTCCATCCCAAATCCTTCATGTTTTCTTAAATATGGGGGGGCTTTCATGTATCAGTCCCTTATGTGCTTGTTCTTGAATGCCAGCAAAGAAAGATGGCAAGAGACTGGAGGGGCTCAGAGAGTACTTGCAGATCCAGACATGAGCAAAACAACTGAGATCATCTTAGCAACTGTGACCGGTCCCCTCACAACCTAAGAGTCAATCTTTAAGGCCACAGGAGGTCAGAAAGGTAGAAATGTGGCCGCTTGCTTCATGCAACATGATTGCTATTCCACAATACCGTTTTTGTTTTTGTTTTTGTTTTTTTCCTGTGTGTACAGTGAAAACTATCTTTAGAACACTAATATGAACCTTAATGTGTATGGGAATGACCTTTTCACGAATGTATTCATAGGAATCAAGAAGAACAAAAAAAAAAGATTTATTTTTTTCTCACATATGTTAAAAAAGGTTGTTGCTCATTCCTATACAGAATGCATGATTGCTTAATCAATGGGTCACTCAACCTACTCTATATGCACAAAGCATTTTACAACTTAAAGAAGCTGCCAGTAATTCTTAAGCTGTACTTAAGCTATAAGGTAGTTTTCTTTACCTCTTTTGGGAGTAACCAGGACTGGCCAGGCCTTTGCTCTGCTCTGGAGGCTTGTTGGGGAGCCTGGAGAATGAAGGAACCTCTGCTTCGTTGCACGAGTCATGAAGAGATTTTTCACTTACTCATCTAATTAGAGGAGCCCTGGGAGCTTAAGGCATAAAGAAAAGAGATGGAAAAGAAAAGAGTTTTTTAACAACTTCCAAGTCATGAGATTAGAGTGGACAGATGAATATTGGAAACTAAAGAGGAAGAAATGAAACGAAAACCAATCACAATACAGTGACTCATCTGGCTTTGATTTTTTTTTTTCCACTTAAAAATATCCGGGATACAAGTGGATTTCAAACCTTGTCGCATTAAAAAACGTGACTTTGTTTTGGCAACTCGTCCCATTTTCTAAGACACTGATTTACTCACTATAGAAAAAGTGAAATCTACTTTTTAAAAAGTGAAGATATTTTCCTGCTATATTAAGGGCAGTGTCCTCCTCCACTCCTGAGAGGGTGGCTGAAAAGAGAGCCCATACTTGTTTATAAGAAGCAACCAAAAGTTCACATTTTCCCCCAAAGGGCTTCCCAACTTCAGGGCTAACAGTGAAGTAAGATCTCTTACAGAGGAGAGAAGTAGGTGTCTGCCCCACTCGTAAAGAAGAAATGCTCTTAAAGGAAACCCATGTGCTGTGTTGGGAAGGGTAGTAAGACTTTATTGTGTGAAAGATGAACAATGTCTGCTTAGAGCCTGAGGGTGCTGGGGGAGCACAGACACTGTCTCTTTGCTATCTTAGCACTAAATAGGCACCTGCAAAAGGTGTTACTCACATAATTATTTCATCCACTGATTGCTGAGAATGGAAAATCACTTTAGGAAGTAGAAAAGGACTGAATGGGGGTGCCTGAATGGCTCGGTCGGTTGAGCATCCAACTCTTGATTTTGGTTCAGGTTGTAATCTCAAGGTCGTGAGATTAAGGCCCGTATTGGGCTCCGCACTCAGCACAGAGTCTGCTTGTCCTTCTCCCTCTGCTCTTCCTCTCTCTCTCTCTAAAATAAATCAAGAAAAATCTTAAAAAAAAAAAAAAAAGAAAGAGACTGAATGGATCCCTTTAGCCCACAAATGCAGATGTTGCAAGGAAACAACATGACTTGGGTGATGGATAGGAGATCCTCTTTCTCTGAGGGTGGAAATGTGTCTCTGGAGGGGACGAGAGGAATGCGCGAGGGGGTAAAGGCAATAGATGCCCAATCACAGGGGGAAAAGATGCAAAAATACCATGCTTTACGATTCAGCCCTTGGTCCTCATCATCTCTCAGATCTGAAATGACCCAGAAATCTGCTTCACAGAATCCCGCAGCGGAGGAAGAAGTTCCTTTCTTTCTAAAGAAGCAGTTTGTAGAGAAATCCACTGGGGTGCAAAGTGAAAATTAAAATATTGTGATGCGTCTTGGTTTGGAAGCCCAGCTCTTCATCAGGAGCAAGGGCAAACTTAAGTGACCATGCAGGTCTTTCTTAGCTCAGGCCAAGTCTAGGAGACAAGTGGGATAAGGTAAAATATTCCGAATATTACTTAATGAGAAGAAGTATATCATAGTGGTTAGGATTACATGTTCTGCCTTTTTAACATGATAATGTATATCCTCAAAAATCCTATAGCAAACATTTTACTTAAAGGAAAAATACTGAACAGTTATTCACAATATTGGAAATAAGACAAGGTACTACTTCTTTTCAGTACTGTACTAAAAGTCTCAGCCGGTACAGTAAGACTATTAGGCTAGAAGTGGCTGAACAAGAAATAATAACAAAATTCTATGTTTTTAAAAATTAAGAAACATATGCTTATAAATAATGCACAGGTCAAAGAAGAATTTACAACAGAAATTTGAAAATATTTTATGCCAAATGATAATAAAAATATAACACATCAAATCTTGTGGGTTAGGCAGTGATTACAAGGGAATTTATAGCCACAAAGTTTCAGGAAGGAAGACTAAAAAGCAATACACCCACCTCAAAAAGAAGGAACTAAATATAATGATAGAGAAGGAAGAAAATCATAAGTAGAGCAGCAAAAACTAATGAAGAAATAAAATGTAAAGTGTAAAAATGTAAATATAAAAAATGTAAAAAAAATCAAAGGTTGATTCTTTAAAAAAATCTTTAGATTCTTTGAATTCTTTAAAAATTCTTTAAATCCTTTAAAAAATCTTTAAAAAAGGACAAAGAGCCTGAGAGAGAGAGAGAGAGATAAAATTACTAATATCAGGAAAGAAAGAATAGTCACTAAAGTAAATTCTGTAGTCATTACAAAGACAATAATAAGATTTTACTATGAACTTTATGCCAATGAATTTTGAAAAGGTAGATAAAAATGGACAAATTCTTTTTTTATTCTTAGAAAAACTCTATTTATTTTTACTTATTTTTATTGTTACGTTAGTCACATACAAATGTACTCATCATTAGTTTTTGATGTCGTGTTCCATGATTCATTATTTTCGTATAACACCCAGTGCTCATTATAACATATGCCCTCCTTAACACCCATCACTGGGCTACCCCATCCCCCAACCCCCGCTCCCGTCTGAAACCTTCAGATTGTTTCCCAGAGTCCATAGTCTCTCATGATTCATCTCCTTCTCTAATTGCCCCCCTTCAGTCTCAATTTAAAAAAAAGAAAGGAAAGAAAGAGAAAAACCCAAATGGCCATATAACTGCTAAGCTGAGTGCATAATTAAAAACCTTTCCAAAAAGGAATATCAAGATCACTCAGATGGCCTCACTAGTGAATTCTACCAAACATTTAAGAAGGAAAACATTCCAAAAAAGTTGTGAGTAGTAAAATGTGGAAAAGATAATACGTCATAACCTGGTTGGGTTTATTCAGGAATGCAAGATTATTTAACCTTGTTAATCAGCCAATATATTTTAACTCATTAAGAGAACAAAAGAGAAGAACCACACAATCTCCTCAAAATTACAGAAAGTATGCTTAGCATAGTTTAACAGCAGGTTAAAATTTTCTCAGGAAATAGAAGAAGAGATGGGAAATTTTAATCTGATAAAGGGAAGCTATAAAAATGATAGCTAGCACATGATTCAAGGTGAAAGATTGAAAGCTTGGCCTCGAGATTGGGAATGAAACATGGATGTCCATTAACATCCCTCTATTCAGCATTATACTGAATGAACTTCCAGATAGTTCAGTAAGCAAGGGCAGAATATGAAAATGTATACAAATAGGAAAATAAGAAATAGAATTATTCAGAGGTGACATAATTGTGTAAGTAGAAAATCTATCACCTTTCATAGAGAAACCACATACGAGTCAATTTGGCAAAGTTGCTGGATACAAGATCAATTTGCAAAAATCAGTTGGACTTCAACATACCAGCAACAAGTAGAAAACAAATGTGGGAACTTTGCACTGAAACTAGAAACATTTTTGAGAGAAATTAGAGAAGAGCAAGATAAGTGGGAGGATATATGATGTTAATAAATTGTAAGATTCAATGTTTGAGAGATGTTAACATTTCCTATATTAATCCACAGATTTAACACAGTTTGAAACGGACAGCATATTTTGCTATGAAAATGGATAAAATTATTTTAAAGATTTATTTATTTATTTTAGAGGGGGGAAGGGGCAGAAGGAGAAAATCTTCAAGCAGACTCCCCGCTGAGTGCGGAGCCCGACTCAGGGCTTGATCTCATGACGCATGAGATCATGACCTGACCCGAAACAAGAGTCAGATACTTAACTAACTGAGCCACCCAGGTGCCCCAATAAAATTATTCTAAAATGAGTATAGAAATGCAAAGAACCAAGAACAGTTACTGTCATCTTGAAGAAGGAAAAGAACAAATGTGAAAGAATTACACTACTAGATAGCTAGAACTTTATAGAGCTACAGTAAAGAGTACAGCATGGAATTAACATAAGGATAAATATATTGACCAGTGGAATAGATTAGAGACCAGAAAACAGACCCATACATAAGATCAATGGCAAAGATGACAATGCAGCATGATTGGGAAAGGAATTTTTTAAAATGAATGATACTATGCAAAATGGACACACATACACATCTCTATTTTAATCTCTACGTAATATCAAAACATAAGTCAGTTCCACATGGATTCCAGATCTAAATATAAAAACTAAAGCAAAAAAGCTAATGGTAGAAAAATGTTACAAGGACTCCAAAAGTGCTAACCATCAAGAAAAAAAGTGATAAATGTATTATTATTTTTAAATTAAAGACTTTTATTCACCAAAAGACATCATCAAGAGAGTAAAAAGGCAACCTATAGAGTCGGCAAAGATAATTGCAGTACTTCTATCTGACAAAGAAATCACAAACACATACAGATATTTTCTGAATATATGTCAATGTGTAAAAACTGTTACAAATCAGTAAGACAGACAGACCAATAAAGAAAATGGGTAAAGGCTTGAAAGGGTACTTTGCAAAAGAGGATATCCATCCGGCCAAATTTCTTAGTGATGATAAAAACATAAATTAGCACCAACATGGCTAAAATGAAAAAGATGGAAAATATCAAGTGTTGACAAGGATGTGGAACAATTCAAATTTTTGTACACAGCAGAGAGAAATTTTAATTGGCACACCATTTGGAAAACTTTTTGTAGTACCTGCTAAAGCTGAATGTATGCATCATCTATGACCCAGGAATTCTATCCTTAGGCGTGTACCCAACTGAAAGGTACATACACCTAAAACTAAAATGTACTAGAATGCATAATGCTGCTCTATTAGTGATAGCTCTTACCTGGAAACTACACAAATGCCCATCAATAAAAGAACAAATAATGAAATTGTGGTATATCTACACAATGCAACACTATATAGCAATGAGAAAGAAAAATCTAGACCTTTGCACAATAGGGATGTATCTCACAAAAATCATGGTGAGCAAAAGAAACCAGACGAAAAAGAGTACTATATTATTCCATCTATATTCATTCTATTTATGTAAAGTTCAGAAATAGGCAAAATTAATCAATGTGGTTTAAAGTCGGAGAAGTGGTTACCTTTGGGGATGGGGCAGATGGTATTGGGGAGGGAGCAAGTGAGGGCCTTCCAGAGTGCTAAGAATCTTTCCTTTCTGGATTTGGACAGCAGTTACATAGATGAGTTCACCTGTAAATATTCACGGAACTGTATACTTATGGTTTCTGCACTTTTCTATATGTGTATCATACATCATAAAATTAGTGAGTTATTTATACTTCGTTCTAAACCCAACATTTTTTTTCTCCTAGTGTTTTTCGCTAAGCTAATTAAAATACAAGTTGACTGATTTATGCATTAATTTATAAAACCTTTTTGCCACACCTTCAATGGTGAAACCTGTTTCTTTTTTTCTGCCAAAGCAGGATTTTCCAGTACTGCCTGCTGCTATTGCCTTAGAAAGTTGCCATTTCAAACACTCCTGGAAGGTTCCATTTCTTCTTGGAGTCTATTTAAATCACACATTTAGAACCTTTTAATTACCAGAAAGTCCCCTGTGCCCTTTATGGGCATTTTTCAGTTCTCACTTAGACCATCTTTGAATGGAGGAACAGTTATGTCTTAAAGTTTGTTTTGGTGGAAAGTGGGCATAGGGTATTAGGGCAAGGAGCTTTTGCACTCACTCATATGTGTGGTATTCCCTAGAATTGCTTTGTGGAATCGTTCATTCTAAGTGAAATCAGGAGAGCTGACAGAATATGAAATGGAGATCAGTTCTCTGAGCCACCTCCGCGTGTGTAGCCAAAGCGGCATAATGAAAAATTGATACTCTGTAGAGGTTGAATTTTATGAAACAAGCAAAATTTACTGAACACACTGGGAAGCTTCTCCTTCTGGCCTTCCAAAGGCCGCTACGTCAAGGCCATTTCCATCCAAGTGGCAGTCTTGGCCGAGAAAAGTCAAGTGTAGCTGAAAGCCACCCTCTTGGTGAAGCATTTCCTGATTTCTCTACGTGTAATTAATGCCTTCCTCTACTTTAATTCAAAATACTTTGTTCATATTCAATTTCATCTTTATATTCAACCAAATGATATTGGCTCCCCCCCAACAAAATGGCCTCATTTTCCCTTTTCATAAAAACTGGGGTGTGTCAAGGATTATAATAGCATCATACTATTACACTTTGTCTAATGTTGCCGAAATTTTCCTTCACCAGCATGTTGCTTCAATTTCCTCTTTTCATTGCTAATAAAGAATTCCCTGGCTCAGATATCTATACACTTATGTTCACAGCAACATTATTCACAATATCTGCAAGACAGAAGCAACCCAAGTGTCCATTATAAGATGAATAGAGGAACAAAACATGGTATACACATATAATGGGATCTCCTTCAGCCCTAAAGAGAGGGAAATTCTGACAAATGTTCCAAGGCAGATGAACCCTGAAGACGTCATGCTAAGTGAAATAAGCTGGTCACAGAGGAACAAATATGGTATGATTCCATTTATATGAGGTTTCTAGAGCAATCAAATTCATAGGAACAGAAAGAAGAATGATGGTTACCGGGGCTGAGGGGAGGAAGGAACGGGGAGTTATTGTTTACTGGGCACAGGGTTGCAGCTGGAGAAGATGCGAAAGTTCTGGAGACAGATAGTGGTGCTGGTTACACAACAAGGTGAATGTCCTTTACGCCATGGAATTGTATACCTAAAAATAGTTAAAAGGGTAAGTTTTACACATATTTTAATATGTAGAAATTAAAAAAAAAAGAATCCTTGGTCCTTTTCCCTCAGCAATTCCTGGTTTGTTGTTTGGTTTATTTTTGTCATTTTTGTCCCCGGTTTTCCATTCTGCCTGTCCCCAGTCTTTCTGTCCCATATACTAACACACATGCCTTGTATTTGACTTTAGACAACACTTAGGTACATTCCCAAACACAAAGTGAGAAACGCATTACCTTAGGAATCTAGAAAGGCATTTTCTTTTGTTTAGAGGCAATGTCTTAGAACAGAGAAGTTTAATTTTTTTCTAGCCCCATAATGAAGGTGTTTTGCCCTGAGGAGTCTTTTGGACAATAGAACAGAATGTACGGGAATAAAGAAACGGTGACATTAATATTATAGTTGGGGATCCTAGACAGCCACCCAGCATCCTGCTTTGAAGTCTAGAGCAAATATGTCTTTAGAAATTGAAGGATGCCTCATTTTCTGAATATATATGAATATGTAAAGATAAGGTTGCTTCATGGAAAAGCTCCTCAACTTATTAGAACTTACAGAATAAAATTCAAACTCTTTGTCACAAAATACAGGGTCCATCCCAATCCAGCCTCAGACTGTTGCTCTTATTTTATCTCTCCAGGCTGGCCCTTCACACCCTAGGTTCACTCCTGCCATAGCACACCACCCATCTCAGAGCGGACCGTGTTGCATACACCGTGCTGTCCTTTCTTTACACATGCTGTGTCCTCTGCTCAGAGGACCTTCCCACCCTTCTCCACGTGACAACTTCCTATTCATCTTTGGAACAGCTCAGTCATCACCCTGTCTGTGAAACCTGCTGTACTTCCTTTCCTCCTCTGCCTAACCAGCTCCTTGTCCCTCTTCAGAGATCCGCCACGATTCAGGGCCCTTCTGCATGGTTCTGCCAGGGTGCTCAGAGCATGGAATAACATCTACATGTATGTTTCAGCTTTTATTTATTTTTTAAGATTTTATTTATTTGAAAGAGAGAGAGCGAGAAAAGGAGAGAGAAGGAGAGCACAAAGAGGGTGAGGGGCAGAGGGAGAAGCAGGTTCTCTGCTGAGCAAGGAGCCCAATGTGGGGCTTGATCCTGGGGACTTCGGGATCATGACCTGAGCTGAAGGCAGACGTTTAACCAACTGAGCTACCCAGGCGCCCCTATTTCAGCTTTCAGACTAGAGGATTCTCCAGAGTGGGGTCATCATTGTATCATAGCACCTGACACAGTCCCTTGGAATCAACTCTCCAATACTTGTTTGGATAAATGAATGAAAAATGAGTGGAGGAATGAGTGAAAATCAAGACATAACAATTCATTGTTATGGATTTCAGAGAGAACACAGAGGCTTGTATGTCCAGGGGCAGGCATGAAGGTAAAGTTTCTAACAGAGAAGACAGAGTTTTACAGTTACTGGTTGAATGTCAACTTCACCCACAACTAAAAACCACTTGCTCTGCTTTGTATCTGCAGAGTAGGGCATACTAACATTACACTCAGGAGTGCCGTGAAAATCAATTTACATCAGTTAACTGCTTCAAAGTTGAAAGGTAATAAATTGTCTTTATGATATAAATTTTAAAATAATGTTATCCTCTAGCATTTTTTTTTTTGAAATAGAAAAGAATCCCTTTCTACACTGAAAACGTGTGGTAGAAAAGTAAGTAGAATTGTTTCCACTTACAATGCTTTCAAGTTATACCCCTGGAGCCATTTGGCCTGAGCTATAAAGGTGGAAAGAAACTGAGTTTTATGCACATGCATGCTCACACACAGTACACTCTCTTATGTAAACCAGGCAGTGACAAGTTACTTGGATGGCTAAATCGAAACTGGTCCACCAAACAAAATTGTGCACTGTGTTGGAGAGCATTAGTGCTGCCGGGTTTTAAGGTTTGCCTTGGCTGGGATTCACTGTAACACCACCCACCTCTCTCCAGTTGCAATATTCTAACCAGGTCACCTAGATGCTGTGAAACAGATGTTCATTGAAGGGAAAAGGAAGTAGGTGGTGTCCATTGAAAAGTGATAGCCATGGCAGAGGGGAAAATATAGTTTTACCTACAACACAGGCTGAATATTATGGAAAATTATTGGTAGGGGAGACATTCCTAGCTCTCCAGGAATCTGCAGCATTTAGTAAGCACTTGAGGATACTGAGAGGCAGGAAAGCAGGGGAGGGAGGTTCTCGGGCTCTGGGGTCAGACTGTCTTTGACTCCCAGCTCTGCACCTCCTAGCCATGTGCCCTTGGGCAAATTACTTAATCTTTATCTTCAGCTTCTCATCTATAAAACTAGATAAGAATACCCACTTCCCATGGTTCTTGTGATGATTACATGTGTTGCTCATGTAAAGCACTTCAAATGGTGCACAGTGCTGTTGACTATTATGACAAAGATTGTCTTTTTGCAGAGGGAACACCACCGTTGATTTGGGTTGGCAGCCCACTCAACCTAAAGTTCTAAAAGGGGAGGAACGGTGATCAGGGCTTCACCATGGGCTGGAAAACAGTCTGTTCTCAGTGTTAACACTTACAAAAGTCAGGAAGGAAGATGGCAAAGCTACCAGGTACAGAGCCTCAAGCCTTCCTTTGACATTCCAGCAGCCCCACTTTGCACAAGTGTGTGGCAGGCTGCAGATGGTTGCAGCCCTCTGCCTGGGAGCTCAGCCGGCATCTTCTTAGCAGTCTGGTAGACCTATTACTTGGTAACACTTGGTAAAGGGCCCCAGAGTCCTTTGTCGAATCTTCCTCCCCTGCACCTGCATGACCTTTCCAAGTTTTCACTCATCTCTTTCCTTCTGAAGGAATTTCAAGAGTGAAGCTCTTCTTACCTGATCAAGTCATCCATCTGTTTTGTGATTCAGGTTGTGTGTATGTCACACATACATCTTCGGATGTCACGCTGTGATATTTAGTAAATTGAGGCACTGGTTGGTAGAAGTGAGAATTAGAACTTTAGATTCCAAAACTTCTCTGTTTACAAACTTATTTTTTTATGAATTTTCCTTAATATGAACAAAGCTACATGACGGAACATAGCTTCAGCATTGTCACTAACAGGTAGTAGGAGAAACTGTGAGTGTTTCAGCCTTCGTCTCTGACCTGTTGTTTTGCGTTTGTGCATACTCTTGCATATTTTATGAACAATCTAACTCTGCTCTAGCCAATAAATTCAAAAGCAACCAGAGTTTCAAAGTGCTAGGTAGAAGAGGCATTGGAGTTTGATATAAAAAGAAGTGGTCTCTCTGCTTCTGGCTACCAGAAGGTAACTGGTGCCAGACTAATTCTCCTCGGTAGCCAGAGAAGAGGCACCTCCTCAAACTGAGGCAACTGTGTCCAGCCCTTGGACAGCAGGCAGCACTAGACCCCAATCCTTAAGAGAAAGGAAATCCATGGGGCGAGAGCCCTGATTGCCCTAGCCCTGTGCCTGTGTACAATTTCCAGAGTGTAATGTAGGAATCTGGAACCCACGTAGACATAGTGGTTCCTCTGGGCTGAGGAGGCAGAGATAAGAGTCTGGAGGATGTTGTGGAATCTGAAGGGTAAGGCGCCAACAAGGGAGACCTCGGAAGTCACGTGGGATTCCCAGTGGGTCATTGGCTGAGGGGGGGCTGCTGAACAACTACATAGCAAATATCTTGGTATCTTGTGTCCTTTCCAATTCAGTGTCTTAATAATTTCTTCGCAAATCTAGGAAATGGTTTGTTGGGAATATTCTCTTATATCTCAGATCATTTTTCTCAAGTGCGCTAATCTGATGATTGCTTTTAACAGCATGTCATGTTCTCATTTTGTTGACTATGTACCTAGGTCTCATGCGGCATCCTTTCTGTTCATTGCCTGTTTTTTAATACCTAATGTTCTATTGAGAGCTGCTCTTTGCTCAAGATGAACGTGGGAAGGGGCAGGGAGGGTGATTCAAATCGGCAGTAGTCACAACTCAGAACACTTCCTCAGCATATTTGCTGTCTTTCCATGTGGAATGACTGTGTTCATCTTCCAGGAATTCCTTCCACTTGTCCCTTTACACGCTGTGGAGTGGGCAGATTGCTCAGCAGGAGGCCTGAAAACTTAGTTCTGCCCAGTCCTTCTGTTTCTGTTGGGTGACTTAGGGTTTATTTTCATGGTGGTAGCAGATCTAACTCTAGCTGGTTATGACTTTCCTTCTCTCTTCTACCTGGTTTGGGGTGAGGAGTCTACTGAAGAAAAATCAAAGACGGTGTGACTGTCATACCTCATTCAGGCCTGTCTTTCTAACACTGTGCTTGAGAGTCAAACCTCCATAGAATGTTTTCAGACTTTTTCTCTGGGCCACCCCAAATCCTGGATTCTGTCACAAAAGACAAAGAACTGTTTGTTGAATTCAACACAAAGTAACAGGTAGGATTCCATATAGGTTCTCACTTGTCCTTTCTCTATTTGGTCCTAATTTTCACAGATTTTTACAAATTTTGGAAAATCCATGGTTTGTGGTTGTAGTCATATCCCGCTTGTACTGAAAGAGTAAGCTTTTTAATTTATTTCTCATTCTTTTAAGTGAGCTGATATGTACTGTTTAGAACTGAAAAATTGGAAGAGTTTTAAGTATGCTATTTAAAATTATAAAGTCAAATGGTAATAGAACTGCTTATCAGGAGAATAAAAGAAATACAAATAAAAGCAAAAACTGGTAAGTGTCTAAAATTTAAATAGGGAAAAGAAGTGGTAAGAGGGAAACTCTAGCATAAAATAATAAGATAGAATATAAAATAAAATCACATATAGTAAAATTGCCAAAAAATCTACTATAGTAAACACAAACTGGATAAACTTTAAAAACAAAGATTCTTAGCTTTGATTAAAAACCTAAACCCAACATAGACTATGGAAATAGTAAAAAATCAGAAAATATTTAAAGTGTAATTTATGACAAATAAATAATATCATGTCCTCACTATGAAATATACAGATGTTCATAAGAATTCATATATATAGGGCGCCTGGGTGGCTCAGTTGGTTAAGCGACTGCCTTCAGCTCAGGTCATGATCCTGGAGTCCCTGGATCGAGTCCCGCATCGGGCTCCCTGCTCAGCAGGGAGTCTGCTTCTCCCTCTGACCCTCCCCCCATCTCATGTGCTTTCTCTCTCATTCTCTCTGTCTCTCAAATAAATAAATAAAATCTTTAAAAAAAAAAAAGAATTCATATATATGCATGCACCCACCCATGACTTATCGTCTACAAGCAAGTTGCTAAGCAGTATGAAATGACCTTTGCTTATGTAAAAAACTTGAATATATGTATTCTAAATGTACAGAAAACATTTGAAAAGATTTATAATATCTTTTGAGGAGTAGAATTTGTTAGGCTGTAGAAGGAAGAGGGGATTTTATTTCTCACTTTTTATGATTCTCAGCAGTTTGTCACAAACATATTTTGCTTTTATAATAAAAATGTTTTAAATCGCTATCACATATATTCAAAATGAATTGTCAAATATTTTGCATGCAAAACTGCATCTTTAGTCTATGGCCCAAATCATTTACCTTTTTTGATTACTAAAAAGGGCATTTTCAAAGTTTTCTATGGCTCAAGAGTATTAGCCTACCGCAACTGTGTAAAAGTGGAGAATTAGAAAGAAAGTAGATTCTGTTAAAACACTTAGGACTGAGGAATACAGTATAACTGGAAAAATGAAAAATGAGGCTACAGAGGACAGCAGGTGCCAAATGCTGGTGTACTAAGGTATTAGGCATTATGAATAAAGCAACTGAAATGTTTTTTTGTTTTTGTTTTGTTTTTTGTTTTTTTTGAGAGAGAGAGTGCATGCGAGGGCAGGGTGGGGAGGGGCAGAGGAAGAGGGAAAGAGAGAACCTCAAGCAGGCTCCATGCTCAGCGCAGAGCCCCACATGGCACTCGGTCTCACAACACTGAGATCATGACCTGAGCTGAAATCAAGAATCAGACGCTTAACGGACTGCGCCACCCAGGTGCCCTGCAACTGAAATACTTTCAGCAAGTAGAGTAACACCATCAAAGTTGCATTTTCAAGAAATTGCTGGTTGAAGGTTGGAGAAAGAAGTTGGAGGAGGGCAAGAATGGAAACAGGATTCATGATTTAAGGCTGATAATCTTGAATCTTTTGCCTAACTCAAACACTCAGTTGTGAAATATGACTTATGAGTCTCACAACTGGAGGACAAAATACCAGCTTTTTTTTTTTTTAACTGATGAAATTAAATTACATGTTTGCAGCCTTGGCTGGACTACCTCATTTTTTCTTCCTCCAACTGGCAGTTAAGACCTTGGATTCACCCACCCACGTGACTGTTTTAGTCTGCAGCGCTATATCTGTGTCTTGTAATTCCCAGTGACTAAAAGGAAAAGGGGGGGAAGAGGTCTTCAGACATAATCTTTTGAAGGCAGCCTGGATCCAGACTGAGGTCAGTTACCTTGGTCTGAAGAGCAGAACAAAATGTCCTTGCAATGGGCTGACAGGTACTAAAGGAAAGAATCTCAAAAGGTTGAACCATGCATGAATGCTTAACTCCTTTTCTCTAGGGGTGGGACCATAAATGAGAGGTCAGAGAGGACAGAATTGTTCCTTGCATACTTTTCCCCGTTCTCTGAGAATGTAAAGAGTAGGGAGCAAGTGTGACCCTGGAACCGAGGGGCCAGGCACAACGAGCTTCAATGACGTTTGAAGCTGCAATGTCCTCAGAAGAGCGACAGACTCCTGGTAGTAGAATGGAGCATCTCAGTGTCAGCCAAGTACAGAGGGCTGTTTCTTCAGCTTGGAGCAAGAGTTCCCATGAAGCAGGGAGAGGGCAGTTTACTGGAATGGGAGCACGCACACATAGTTATGAAGCCAAGACTTGATTTTTTGTGAAAAGAAGTTAAAAATGTTTAGCTATTTCACTCTTAGAGGACTAAGCTAATGACTTAAGGAATGCATTTCCAAGGTTTCCTGGTTAGAGTTTGAGGTTTCCATTTAGAAAAGGCATTCAGCCATATTCTGTGGATTTCTCTTTCCTTCTTTTGTTCCCTTTCCTTTCCTTCCCCCGCACCTTCCTTTGCTGTCCACAGGTTTATAAAGAATACTTCCTTCCAAGCTTTGGGCTACATATCATTTCACTGATAAGTTCAGAGGAAGTACACACAGCAACTATGGAAAATGCTCAATCAGAGCCACTATTCAACAACATCGAGGAGAAATTAATGGGCATTTGATGAAGGAAGAGGAGAAGAACATTGATAGTTTTCATACAATACTCATTTTTTTAAGCACATAGTTATATTAGTAAGAAAGAAAAGAAAATCCATATATAAAAAAAGCAATCTGAAAATCAGGATAGTGAGCTCATTATCTGACATAGAGTTTGCTAACTAAGGTGAAGGGTGGAGTATATGTGGGGTGTTCTTAATTCAATTTAATTTTATTATTATGTTATGTTAATCACCATACATTACATCATTAGTTTTTGATGTAGTGTTGCATGATTCATTGTTTGTGTATAACACCCAGTGCTCCATGCAGAACGTGCCCTCTTTAATACCCATCACCAGGCTAACCCATCCCCCCACCCCCCTCCCCTCTAGAACCCCCAGTTTGTTTCTCAGAGTCCATAGTCTCTCATGGTTCATCTCCCCTCCAATTTCCCCCCTTCATTTTTCCCTTCCTACTAGCTTCTTCTTCTTTTTTTTTTTTAACATATAATGTATTATTTGTTTCAGAGGTACAGATCTGTGATTCAACAGTCCTGCACAATTCACAGTGCTCATCCACAAGCATGAGTTTCACTCCCTGCACGAGAACAAAAGGTGATGGCCTTGAGGCTGCACAAGGCAGAGAAATGGAACTGGAAAGTAACACAAATCATGACCCTGGAAGGGGAAATTAGAAAAAAACATTCTTCCACTGACAGAAGTTGTTGACAGGGAAATTTTAGTTCTCTTCAGGATTCTTGGGTAAAAATAAATACATAATAAAAGGACTTGAGAAACTAGGAATAAAGGGATCATCCCTAACCTGATAAAGGGAATCTAAAAACAAAATACCTAGAACAAACATCAAACCTAATGGTGAACTTTTTAAAAAAGATTTTATTTATTTATTTATTTTAGAAGGAGTGGGAGAGAGTTAATCTCAAGCAGACTCCCTGCTGAGCGCAGAGCCTAATGCAGGGCTTGATCTCATAACCCCGAGATCATGACCTGAGCCAAAATCAAGAGTCAGACGCTTTACCTTCTGAGCCACCCAGGCACCCCAATGATGAAATTTTTTAAAACTTCACTTTAGGAGAAGACTATCAGCTCTCACCACTTATTGTCACTGTAGGTCATCACAGTGAGGGAAAAAAGTTATGAGAATTGGAAATGAGGAGGCAACATATTGTTTTTACATTCTGTGATTTCCTTCATAGAAAACATCAAAGGACCTACAGACAAATCACTAGATAAAATAGGGGAGTTTAGCAAGGTAGAAGAAACAATAAATAAGAAAAAAAAGTCAAAAGAAAAATGGACAGAGTATTTGACCAGACACTTTACTAGAAGAGGGAAAACAAGTGACCAGTAAATATATTGAAGGATGCTCAACTTTATTAGGAATCAGAAGAATTCAAATTAAGACCATGCTGAATTATGACTTCGCACCCACTGGGCTGGCCAAAAGCAAGAAGTCTGGTAAACTAAAAGAGTCTCCCAAGTAGATTTCTGAAGCTCTTTTCCCACAGTTCCTTCCTCCCTGCAGCTCTGCCCCAGAACTTCCAACCAACTCACTTTCTCTGAGTCAAGTCCCAGTCTATGCTTCCTTAGTTCAGTGAGATAACCAAACATTGCTTTCAGTAATCCTCCCTGTTGTACAGTAAGGAACGTGCTTCCAGGCAGAGTAGCTTTCTCTCAGGCATCACAGTCTGGGCTGCCTGTTGTCCAATGCCTGAAAACAATTGTTTCACTTATTTTGTTCAGTTTTTCATTTGCTTGCAGTGGGTGGGTAAATCTAGTCCTTCTTACTCTGTCATAGCTGGAAATGGAATTTCCCTGTATCTATGCAAGGCAGAGTTTAGAGAGAAGGGAGCAATGCAGGAAAGGGGCTCTAGCAATCTGCACGGAGGTATCCTTGAGTCTTTCCTGACACGAAGATATGCATGCAGAGGATAAAACTCCATGTGGTTGGGGAAAAAATGACCAGGGATTATGAACTTCATGGTTCCAAGAACTCATGCAGGGCATGAAGTTCCAGGCAGTCAAAGTTGCAAGTCCACACTGATCACTTAGGGCATTTATTAGAGACCCTGTATGCGTCAGACCTTACGAATAAGACTAACTCATCCCTTGAGATCGTGCCATTTGAGACAACATGGATGGACTTAGAGGGTATTAGGCTAAGTAAAGTAAGTCAGACTAAGGAAGACAAATACCATATGATTTCACTTGTAAGTGGAATCTAAACAACAACAACAACAACAAAAATGAATAAACAAAAAGCAAAATTAGACCTATAAATACAGAGAACAAACTGTTGGTTGCCAGAGTGGAAGGGGTGGGGGTAGGAAAAATGGGTGAAGGGGAGTGGGGTAAGTTATGGAATGAGTAAGTCACAGGAATAAGAGACACAGCATAAGACATATAGTCAATGATATTGTAATAGTGATGTATCAGGACAGAAGGCAGCTACACTTGTGATGAGCATAAGATAATGTATAAACTGGTCAAATCACTATGTATACCTGAAACTGATGTAACATTGTGTGTCAACTATATTAAAAAGAAAGAAAAAGAAAGAAAGAAAGAAAGAAAGAAAGAAAGAAAGAAAGAAAGAAAAAAAGATGAAAGAGATAAATCATACCTCTGGTAAAGGTTACTCTGGACCTTCCCTGGCAAAGCTTAAATAAAACCAACCTAACTTGCAATTAATTTTACTACCTTTAAAAACAAAGTCCAGCAGTCTATACAGGAAGTCAATAAAATCCAGACTTAAAAAAAGTATCATTTACAATGTCCAGAATCCAGTGAAAAATTATTAGACCTTTAAAGCAGGAAAATGCGACCCATAATTAGGAGAACCATCACTCAATAGAGAAAGACCAAAATGATGGAAACAGATGGAAATGATGGGATTAGCAGACAGGATGTTTAAACTTTCTTACAGTATATAAAGGAAAATGTGAACTCAATAAGAGCAATGGAGATATAAAAGAGAACCAAATGAAACCACAGACATGAAAAATAAAATATCTAAAATGAGAAGCTCACTGGATTGGACTAATGGCAGATTACACTGTGCAGGAGACATAATAATAGAAAGCAACCTCAATGAAATGTGGAGCAAATAATTTTAGTATCTCTCATCTATGTGTATATGTGTATACTAATAATATATTGTTATAGGAATAATTTTAAGATCAACTTCAACACTATATCAACACTATAAGTACATATACATATATACATGTACGTATATATGTGTGTGTGTGTGTGTGTGTGTATAAAATGTGGTGTTTGTCCTGAGACTGCAAGGTTGATTTAACATTTGATAGCCAACTAATGAACTTTACCAAATTAATAAAAGAAATAATACAAGTTATAATGCCATTCCAATAGATGCAAAAAAGCAATTAAAAATTAACCCTCAATAGGATGAAGTTTTCAGCAAAATAACAATAGATCACTTTCTCAACCTGATAAGTGGAATCCATGAAAATCACAAGCTAATTTCATACTTAATGATAAGTAATGGAAATATTTCCCCCTAAATTCAGAAACAAGACAGGCATATTAACTCTCAACACTGCCATTCAAAGTTGTGTTGGAGGTTCTAGCCAATGCAATAAGGGGGGAAAGGAAAGAATTAAAAAGGCATATCGATTAGAAAGGAAGTAAAGAATTAAACCTGTTTTTATTTGCAGCTGGCATAATTTTTTGTGGAAAAAAAATGTAAGGGTTTTAAAAAAGCCTACTCAAACTAAAAATGACTTTAGTCAAGTTGAAAGTAACAAGGTCAAAATACAAAGTTCGATTGCGTTTCATTGTATTAACAATGAACAAGTGGAACTTGAAATTAGAAAATCAATATGATTTATATCGTTAAAATATGAAATAGGAAAGCTAACAAATATATGCAAGAAAATTAACGAAATATACGCAATTCTAAAGGAAAACAGGAGAAAAATCTTGACAAAATTGGGGCAGGCAAATTTTTTAAGTAGAACACAAAAAGCATGAAATGTAAAGAAAAAAATTGTAACATGGACTTCATCAAAATTCCAAATTTTTGTGTTTTGAAAAAACACCCTTAAAAATAAAAAAGCAAGTTGAAGAACAAAACATTTGCTTTCTTCCACTATAGATTAAAGGAATTGTATCTAAAATTTATGAAGATCTTACAATTCTTTAATAAGAAGACAAGCAACCCATTTTTAAAAAATAATTTAAACAAACATATCAGAAAATAACTACATGAACACTCAATAAGCTCATGAAATGATACTCAATGTCAATATTCATCAGGAAAATGTAAATTAAACCCACAATGAGATACCACTGCACACCTATTAGAATGGTAAGATTAAAAAGACAGACCATACCAAATTTTGTCAAGAATGTGGAAAAACTGAACTTATTAATTTCTGGTGGAAATATAAAATGGTACAACCACTGTGGAAACAGTTAGGCAGTGTCTTATAAAGTTAAATAACATGTTCCATATGACCCAGTCATTTTCTAAAATATTTTTTTAAAGATTTTATTTATTTGTCAGGGAGAGAGAGAGAGAGAGAGAGAATGAGAGCACAAGCAGGAAAGCTAAACCTAATGTATTGTGATAGAAAGATCAGTGGTTGCCTGGAGTCAGGGATGGGCTGGCACTCCACTGGGAGGGGGCCACTGAGGAATCTCTTGAAGGTGATGATAATATTTTATAAATGATTTTGCTGGTGGTTACAAGTACGTACGCTTTTTCTCACCAGGCTGTACACGTAATAGGAGTACATCTTATTGTTTTAAAATCAAGTTTTATTGAGGCACAGTTTATAAAGTCTTGATAAAAGTAAATACAAGAGCTATCTCATAGTTTTGATTTGCATTTCCCCGATAATTCGTGATGTTGAGCCCATTTTGTATACGTGGTGGCCATTCGTATGTCTTCCTTGGAGAAATCTAGTCCAGTCCTGTGCTCATTTTAAAAATTATGTTATGAGATAACATCCCCCAACTGTTAGGATGGCTATTATCCAAAAAGAAACAAAAGATACCAAGTGTTGGCAAGAATGTGGAGAAACCGGAGCCCATGTATACTGCTGGTGGGAATGTAAAATGGTTCAGCTTCTATGGAGAACAGTATGCAGGTTTCTCAGAAAAATTAAAATAAAACTACATATAATCCAGCAATTCCACTTCTGTGTAGGCATCCCAAAAAACTGGAATTGGGGCCTCAGAGATATCTGCACTCCCATGTTTATTGCAGCATTATTTACAAGAGCCAAGATATGGAAACAACCAAAATGTCCATCAACAGATGAATAGCTAAAGAAAATGTGGTCAGTATATACAATGGAGTATCAACTTTAAAAAAGAAGAAAATCCTACCATTTGTGGCAACATGGATGAAACTCATGCTGAGTGAAATAAGCCAGTCTCAGAAGGCCAAATATTGTGTGATTCTACTTATATGAAGGATCCAAAATAGGCAAACTCAAAAGTAGAGAATAGAATCGTGGTTGCCAGGGATTGCCAGAGGGAGAAGGAAAGTGGGAGTTGTGAAAATTAAAGAATCTATTTTAAGCAATTATAACAGTGCCTGGCACATAACAAATACTCCATAGATGTTAGTTTTTATCATTAATATTGTCTTGGCTCTCCAACAAAGAGTGTTGATAAGGGATTACTTTAAGTTGCGAATATGATCTATTCATCATTCAGGTTCAACTCAACTTCAATGCACACACACACATACACACTCAGAGACACACACGTGCAAGCCAGGAAGAGGTGACAATTATGACAGTGCAGTTGTGAGACTCTAGTAAACGTCTTGTTCATAGAAATGAAGTGGTAGGTTCCAGTTTGGGAGGAATTATTAGCCAAGGAAAGTGTCGGGTCTTGCCAATGAACCAGAATTACTTTAAATTATAAGCATTTGGAAGAGAATGTTATGAGTATTGTTTAAATGTGTCACAATTCCTGAATTACAATTCCAGTGAGTCATGCTGCACTGACTGCACCAGGGAGTGGAGGGTGTGACGCCTATTCACATTCTTGTACATACCGGCCTGCTCACTCACAGGGGATGGAGTGTTTATGGACATAACCTCACTCAAACCTGTGCTCCTTCTTGCACAATTGCAAACATTACACAAATGGCCTTCATCTTGCTTCAAACTTGCCTCTAACCTACGTATGGCTTCAAACCCTTCATCATAATCTCCTATTGACCTTGTAGCCAAATGAAGATCTTGAGTATGTCCTTTACACAGTCACATCTTCTTCACCCTGTACTTATGATTTGGGGGCTTTAGGAAAGGGCTCTAATTTCCTCTGATTCTATTTCACTTTACTGGATTTGGTCCATCACCAGTCCCACAGATTGGTCTGTTTGTTGAGAGCATACTCTGTCATCTAACAAATTCATCATCCATTTCAGTTTTGGGTCCTCGGGATATCTGGTAAGCATGCTTTCTATGACTTCATCCAAGCTATTGATAAAAATGTTGAAAAGAATAAGATCAAGGACAGAGCCTTAATACAAGTCATTCTAGAGATCCCTCCAAGTTATATTTAACAGTAAGCTTGACACTAGTATGTACTCCATCAGCTACAACCATAGGGGCTTCATAGTCAAATATATTCTAGAGACGCTACCTATTGCGGAACTCTTAGAATTTTGCATTACAAGTCAGCATCATAAAGATTTAGGAAATCCCCCAGTGAAAAGGGACTTACCTGACTGTGATGTACTTGTTCATGAGACACACTTAACATTCCAGAGACCTACAGTTATGGAGATTTAGGATCCTGTGAAGCCAGGTCTAACACCCAAAGGAGAGGACCTCAACATCACGTGAGTGAAATGCCATTGTGTGGAGGAGCCTAAATCATGTGGGAGGAAAACAAGAGGTCCAGGCTCTGCATGTTCCATTGGGTTTAGTCCACCACACTCGGAGTCTGGCAGCTCAGGGCTCTTCCTCACTGGCTCTGCTCATCTCTGCAGAAGAACGTGGGAGACAAGGGATGGTAACTATGATTCCAGAGAGAGAGAGAGAGAGAGAGTAAGAGCTCTCATCATTCCTGCCTGGACTGGAATCTCCCTGAGTAGAGACGTTCGGGTGGTTCTCCATGGACAACACTTAGCTGGGAAATATAATGCCTCAAAAACCTGTGAGGCCTGTAACGTGCTTCCCATTTCTGTGGCTGAGTGTTGGTCATTCTGTAAGCTGTAGCCATGGTGGCACAATCTATTTTCTGGAATGAAATGGAACAAAGATAAGCTTCTTATTTTGCGCATGTATCCTTACTCTCTGAAAGTCCTTTTTCTGTCAGTGTCGGGGATAAGAGGAGACAAAGAGGCTGGACTTTGTTTGTTAGCTTTGTGGGAAGAAGAGCCATTGGGGAAAAGCACGGTGTGTACGGAGAAGCAAGGAAGGTCTCTGCTTTACGTAAGCATGGACAGATGACCGCATCTCCATTCCCCTCTCCCTGTGTGTGCTGGGCCTGGGGGATGATGAAAACATCAAGACATGATTTCAGTTTTCTAATTATCCAGGGGCTATGTCAGCCAGCCAAACAACATGCTTCTGCTCCTGCCCTCTTGCCCGAAAGCTGACCCTGCCTTAGCAGGACCACCCTCCTTACAGCCTCAAATCAAATCTTCCTATTTGTTCATCCGTGACTTCTCCCACACACTGAAGAGGTCAAATGTATTTAATTACAGAGATTATCTTGTGATCCAGTGGACTACCACCCTACAGAGACTCCCACTGAGATCACAATGTTCATTTCCCTGTCAGAAGTCTGCTGTGATTTTAATTCATGTTGTCTCGGAAGTGAAGAGTTCAAGGTTTTCCTCTTAGCTAAGATATTAGACCAGATGTCACTGACGGGATGCTTTTGGCAACAGCAGGAATCATGTTCCCAGACCCCGAAACAATAACTTTTTAAAAGTTCTTGCAATCTCTAAACACATGCGTACTCCTACCCATTCCACCTTCTTTGCCTCCTGTTTTTCTTTCTGTTTTTCTTGGCAGGTGTTGGTGTTGGGTAAACAGTCCTTTCATGGAGGTGCTTGTCTGTCAGGTCCCACGGAGAGTAAAGAAAATGGCAAGTTAATGAATTTGGGATTGTGTCGGGAAGGTGTGTTCCAGTCCCACGTGGCATATCAGGCAGCAGGTTAAAACAAAACAAAACTCTGTAACAATGGAGTAAAACTATAGCACTCAGAAACCTGAGGTTAAAACAGAATTAAATAAATGTCCTAAAGGTAAATGTCCCCAAAGTCAAGAGCATATGATGAAAGCAGAGGAAGGAGGACCAGAAAGGCATGACTTCATAGCAGTCATCATTGGGCAATTTAAAAACTAGTTAAAAAGTAGCAAGATGCCCCCCTCAGTGTTTCCTTCTCTGACACAACACAGCCTCAGCTTTAAAGAAAGTGCAGGACTGGGGCGCCTGGGTGGCTCAGTCAGTTAAGCAGCTGCCTTCGGCTCCGGTCATGGTCCCAGGGTCCTGGGATCGAGTCCCGCATCGGGCTCCCTGCTCAGTGGAGAGTCCGCTTCTCCCTCTCCCTCTGCCTCTGCCTCCCCCCCGAGCTTGTGCTCTCTCGCTCACTCACTCTCTCTCAAATAAATGAATAAATGTTAAAAAAAAAAAAAAAGAAAATGCAGGACTGTTGGTTGTTACCGTTTCAAGTAGGTTTGCAGAATTAATATTTTCTGAGGACTCCATGTGTTTTAAAATGATTCTTGTATCCTTGGTCACGATATCCACTCAGTTAATGAAGGGGGTGGGGAGACAGGGATCTTGTTGGTGCAAAAGCAGAACTTGATGTGCACAATAGCAGAGGACAGTCTTATGGAGAAGAAAATGACGACTTCTTTGGATATGATATTTTAGATTTTAAACAAAAGTGAAAGAGTGAAAGTTTGAAATGACATAAAAACTGATGATGGAACCAACTTCTTAAACAAAGGGCTGTTGAAAGTGGGACAGGCACATCCGAGATTTGTATAAAACGATAAATGCCAACAAGGTGGTCCCAGCAGAAGATCATAACATTTAAAACTCTAATAAGGAACTACATCAGGGCTCCATTTAGCAGAGAAGCTGTCCATGGAAAAAAGAAAACTTTCTGTCTGAGCATTTGAGGGCCTTATGAGTACAGTAGCATGTGCTCCTTAATAGAAGTAAAAGCATCCCTTTCTTGTGAACTCTTCAGGCTAACAGATCAGCCAATCATGTCTAAAGATGTTGCTGGTTGAAAAAGAGAACCATTTCATTCTCTGTACCCCTACAGAGTGGTAGATGGTTTTGTTTGCCTAGGCCACTAACGAGTCTTTCCTCGCAAAAAGCAAAACAGCAATAACAAAAACTGCAGATGAACAAACAGATCCTCAGTGGTGCAGTGAAACCCGAGAAATCTGAGTGTTCTTTGGGCACCTTATCATCTCTGACTTTTCAGTCTGCCCTTGTACCTCATTCCTCACCGGATGTCAAATACTGAGTCACTTTAACAAACAAGTATTTGCTCAGTGAGCAAACAATAACAGGGGAGAAAACCACATTAGAGGAAAGGACTCATCTTCCTTGAAGACTCAAAGGTAAGGACGCTAACCGAAGGCAAAAATTTCCAGGGGAAGAAAAATGGACATTTTGGTCTTGACAGTTCAAGGTCAAGAGGTCTTATAACATCACTTGTTGGAAAGTTAGAGGGAGTCCCTCTGAAGAGAATACAGAAGACTCCCTTTGTGCCGTAATGGACTGATCTAGAGCCCAAGACTCCTCTAAAACGCCGTTAGATAGGGTTCCTGCTAGGCATGTATTATGGAGGGATGCCAGAGGATGAGCATAAGTTCCTGTTTCTGGAGGGTGAGAAGGAGGGACCTGTCACAGGTCTGTCTGCAAGGATGCTAGGGAACTGCATAGGAGGAAACCTGACCCCAAGAACGGAAGAGGACTCACTGGGAAACATTATTCCTGGGACAATAAACTACTGGTAGGACTAAAAGGAGAATGTTGAGAATAGCAGAATATCTGTTGCTTTATTTTTCCAAAACCTTGCAAAGTCTGACACAGGGACTTGGATCAGATACGTGGGGAGAGGTGCTTATAACAGGTAGGATTGTATGGATAAAACTGCTACAAAACATTTGAATCCAAGGTGATGCTCTTTATGTACTATACTAGTTTTATATATATATATGTATATATATATATATATACACACATATATACTAGTACATGTGTACTACGCTAGTTACATATATATATATACACACACACATATATACTAGTACATGTGTACTAGGCTAGTTACATATATGTATATACACACATATATACTAGTACATGTGTACTATGCTAGTTACATATATATATATATATATACACACACACACACATATATACTAGTACCTGTGTACTACGCTAGTTACATATAAGGGATTTTTCCATCCCTTTACTAAAGGGGTTCTAAGAGCACCCTGGAAAACATAATGGAAGAATGGATGGTCACCACACAAAATGACAGAGAACTTAAAGCCACAGTTGCCTGCATCATGGTCACATTATTCCACTCTTCAAAATCCTCCAGTAGATTCCTACCACACTCCAAATAACGCTGAAACTCCTTGCCAAGGTGAACAAAATTCTATGTGTTGACCCCTCCCTGCCTTGCTTGCTCTATCCCCTCATGATCTCTCCCTTTCTGCTTCAGCCACTATGAATCTCTTGTTCTTTCTCAGGAAACCAAATCTACCCCAGCCTCCGGGCCTTGCGTTCGCTTTCCTTCTGTCCAGCCTGCTCTCTCCCTAGATCTTCACCTCACTTCCCCTCTCATTGCATGCAGGCTTCTGCTTAAAGGTCACCCTCTTAGAGAGGTCTTTCCTGAATTCTAGAACCTGTGAAGATGAATTTGAGTTAGAGCTGGCTTCCCCTATTCTGAGGTTGAGGCTGCATGGGATCTTGCTTATCGGCTAACAGTATCCCCATCATGTGCCAAGACTAGCGTGGCCGGGAAACATGGTCATCACAGATCCATCTCAGGTGCAGGCTGTGAAACCCTTTTTTTTTTTTTAACAACACTATTCAGCAACATGTTTTGAAGTTTCTTTGAACTACTGGGGATTCTATGTAGAGCTGAATGCTGGAAGGTCTTCTACCCAAGCTCTTAGCATTCAGAAGTCATACATCAAAACATGGTCAGAAAAAAACCCAAAAAACAAAAAAAAAACCATGGTCATCATATCATTCTGAAAATTAAGTTTCTAAGAAATGAGGACCTCTGTCAAGCCACATAAGCACATCTAACAGTCTTGTGGAGTCACCTTTGCAGACAGAGCAGAGATGGACTTCTCCATGTCGTCTATGAAAGTGTTACCAACAGTGAAGACTGCTGAGAGCAAGACAAAATGAGCCCAAAGTAAAAACAAGTCATCTGACATCCAAAATTTGACAAATAGGCAGCCACGTTCAAATCCTTTTTTCTCTGGGATACAAAGTCATAATAAAACTAACAGAAAAGAGAAAGAACTGAGAATGAGGATTTTGAACTCCTTTATTCTCAAGTAGAATGAGTGAATATTGACTGTGGAAAGATTGAATACAAATGAGAGCGTCTTCTGATCAAGTTTTAGTTTTAAAAACATGCTTTTAACTTTGGAATGTTTATAGGTAAGTGTGTTTATCTAAAATAAATCACGTCCCAGTGAAGCTCCTGAAGTTACTACAATGCTAACTCATTTAGTACCAGGCATGACTAATTCGTATCAGCTTAATAAGTCTTGGCAGCACCTAGGTGGAAGAGATGGAAAGAGATACTATCACAGTTTATAAACAAAAAAGGGGAACAACTAAAGTTACATGAATCTGTTCACACTTGAGAATGCCAAGAGTTTTTTTAAGTTACAATGCAGATCTTTGTGATAATTAAAAAATAGACACAAGCTGCCTTAGTTTTCATTCATCGGTACAAATGAGGTGCAGTTTCTGCAAGTACAGGTGTGCATGGCAGGAATATACACATGCCCCACATGTCAGATGCTAGCTCGGCTCATGCAGGTGAGCTGTGTAAGAGGGAAAATATTCTGGGTGCTGTCCTCAAAATTTATGGAACACAGACTCCAGAAAAAGCCTCTATCACCATGAAGTCAGCAGTCCAAATATAGGCCATGTGACGGGGTGGACCCCACAATCAGATTCAAAGTAAATTTTAGGGGTTCACCCAGAACTATAGTTTATAATTTAGGAGGAACTGGAGTGTCTTGGTTTGTCTCAGATCTTTCTTCTGGAACCTCCACCTAAGCAGTGCTGATTCACTGTAATGGTATTGGTCCTGAAATATTTTCCTTGAAAATATACATGACTTGGAGAAATGGGTGATTCTGAAAATTAGGACAGGGAAAATCCAAGATGAGCCCAGAGCATCTTGTAAATGCAGATAAGTAAGGAAAGGAAAATAAAACAAAACAAAAAACAGAAGGAAAGTTTGGTATTGAGTAACCTATATTCTTAATAAATAGCCCAGGCAAGTCTAAGGTCATTCTGAGCCATATTTTGAAAGCAACAATGGCTCCACTATTTTGCCTTTTGGTAAATAGATGAGGGGTATGAAATGGTGTTTTTTTCCAAGTTAAAGGTCAGATTGACTGCACTACTATGAGCTTCTAAGGTAAGCATGTCCTTACACTGAGCTGAATTGTGTTATTTCTAGACTATTTACACATAAGTGATGCTCCTTGCAGCTTATCAGACTACTGAGTCTATCTTTAGGTAAAGAATGTGCTACTAAGATAAACAGTGGAGACTAATGTTTGGCAATGTATGTGTTCCAGGGACATATGGCTATGGTTATATTCCAGGGACTTCTACAGGAGCGTGGTCCTGTCACCCTGGGAGCTATGACCCTACCCTAATAAAGCAAAAGGAGTGAGTGAGCTTACCTTGGCTTTGTTCCATTGTCAAATTTCTCCTTTTGCTGGTTCTGGAATTTTTCTATTTCATGATTTATTCCTTCATTCTAGTGAAGCATGTCCCCGTGAAGTCTCTTGAGAAAGAAGGGATGGAAGGTAAATAATTTTTAAACTCAACTGTCTGGAAATAATTTTTCTTATACCCACATATTTGACGGATAGCTAAAAAATTAATTATTTTAACCTGTAATTACTTAATGATAAGGTTAAAACACACCTCAGAATTTTTAATGCATGACCTTGCTGCCTTTCATCTATTAGTTTTACTAGACTGTAAGCCATGCTATTCCCTCTCTTTTCTCTATGACATAATTATTTCTCTGGAAGTCTTGAGGATCTTCTCTTTATCCCAAGTATTATATAATTCATGTTGTTGGTGTGCCTGGGTGTGGGTCTTTTTCACTCATTTAGTTGGAATCTCATGCCTTTTGTTCTGGTACGTTTTCTTCTTTTATGTCTTTAATAATGAACTCTATTTTCTCTGCTGTCTTCCAGAATACCTAGTCATTAACTGTTGGGCCTCTAGAAGTGATCCTCTAATTTTCTTACATTTTGTCTCCAATTTTCCATCTCTCTCTCTTTTTGCCCTACATTTTTTTTTTAATTTTCAAAAGCTTTTTCTTTTTCTTTGTTCGTTCCCTTTTTATAATACCCTAATCTTTTTGATAGATGCAATATCATCTTTTATTTGTCCAAATATGTTTAACAAAGTTGTAGTTTTAAAGTTATCTTATGTTTTCTGGCTTGTCATATTTCTTTCAAGTTTATTATTTTCTTTCATTTGTTTTGATCTCCACTTTTCATTTTTACTTTTCATAATGAGCCCAAATGGTGAGCTAATCATTTAGGAGACCTCCAAAAATCAGTATCTGTAAGTCTTTTCTTTGGAGCTATTCCTTTTCTCCAAAGAAAAAATTTCACCAATCTTCTGCAGACGGTGAGGTTGGGAATGAGGTATTGTTGGCTGCCAGCATCCCCAAAGGGGAAAGATGAGACACCATTCGCTAAAGAACGTTCCACCTCGTCCTTTTTTCATTTGCATGTGATCCTCTTTCTATTCTTCTTGCTTCTCTCATTCTCTTTGTGTTCTCTGCTTTATATCTTAAAAATTTCTTTACTTTCATGATTTGACCTGTAATTACTTAATGATGGTCATTAAGTAATGATGACATTAACATGGTCATCAACCATGTTTAAGATTCTTAGCTTCCCCTTGTCCCACAGCGCCAAGACTACAAGAGACTTTCAATAAACGTCAGCTGAATGGGTGACTTAGAATCACAGACATATAAATGTGAAACAACAGGAGGGAACATTCTATTCTTTAAAACTTTTGTTTGTCAAGAAACATCAATTTTTCTTCAAAAGGAGTAGAACTTTTCTATTAGAGATGAGTTGTGTTCCTGTCACTTTCTGCACAACAGTTCAAATTTAGAATTTCAGTCATGTCCCCTGATCCCAACCATGGTTAGACTGAGAGCTCCTCAAGGGCAGGCTCATGCTTGGCTGCTCTTTTGGCTTGGCACATAGGAAGCTCCTAAAAAAAAAAAATGAATGAAATTTTCCTTTAGATACAAATGAACCTGGTCTAAACTGTTCTTTTTTTTTTTTTTTTAAAGATTTTATTTATTTATTTAATTGACAGAGAGAGACACAGCGAGAGAGGGAACACAAGCAGGGGGAGTGGGAGAGGGAGAAGCAGGCTTCCCGCTGAGCAGGGAGCCCGATGCGGGGATCAATCCCGGGACCCTGGGACCATGACCTGAGCTGAAGGCAGTCGCTTAACTGACTGAGCCACCCAGGCGCCCCTAAACTGTTCTTAATCAACGTCTAGTTCAGTAGCTTGGCAACAAGATAGAAGAATCAGCAACAGAATCAGAGTGACCAGTGGCCCAGGCAGACCAATGAGCAGGCATTTTCAAACTAGTATGTCAGCTCACTTTTATTTGGAGAGAGGTGAGATTGCACATCAAAGGGTGGGATAAGAGAACCAGGTGGTGGTGCCTCTTTTGGCCCCAAACTTGCAAAAAGAGAATTTGGTAAAAGAGAGAAGCTTTACCAAGCTCCCACTTTGTAAAAAGAGAAGCTCTGCATAAAGAACGCTTTGCAGTTCACTAGAACCCTTTGTAAATTATTTCAGACACTCTTTATTGCATAAACATGCTCTTATAAGTGGAACAGTGCGGCTGGTGGTGGTGGGGGGAGTTCTTATGGCTTACCCATGTGACTCATTTGGTTCTCTGCCTAAAAAGAGTTCGCATATGTTCGATTTTCTCTATCTCATTATGTTTCCAGTCTCTTTTAGATATTCATATCCTGGGTAATTGCTCAACAAGTATTACCCTTAATTGAACTTTAGTCAATGTATATCTGCATTGAATTTTTTTTCTTAAGTTGGGAAACTGTTGTTGGAGAGAAAGAAAGAAAAAAGATGTTTGCCTTCATAATCTTGGTGGGGTCATTTCCACAGCAATTCTATCCTTATAGCCTGTCTAGGTAGAGTCTCAGTCTTAACTCAGCTTTCTGGTGACTGAGCAAATACCAATTCAGTATTGTGGCCCTGCTTAGAATGATCCTAGTGGTGTTATCACAAACATTCATGTCTTTGACTTGGTAACCCTTGGCAAAGGCAACTGTTGGCTTACCAAATGAGGTTTCTTTGGCCTAGAGTGGTGGTCAAAAATGAGACCACATTAAGTTAATTAAGCAGCAGCTCTAAAAGTGTTGCATCCAAAGCAGATTTCAGATTTGCCCTTTGAATACTGGACAACTTTGGAAGCAGGGATTTGAAATGTGGAATTTGAAATACATGTGAGTAGTGGTTTTGTCTTCCCAACATAATGCTAAACATGGTTTCATTTCATTTTCTTGATATTTTCACCTTCTCTATAGACTTCACACTCCTCATACATGGTGCTTAACCTAAACTATGGTTTGCCTTAGGCAGTCACTATCTCAATGTCCGTTCCAGCAACTTGTGGATGTTTAACAACCTTAGATGAATATGGCTATATTTGCTTGCACATCAGAATGTGTTATTACTTATTACCTATAATTCTTTTTTCTTTTTCTTTCTTTTTTTTCTTAGAGAGAGGGCGCAAGTGGGGTGTTGGGAGGGGAATGGAGAGGCAAAAGGAGAGAGAGAATCCCAAGCAGGCTCCATGCCCAGCATGGAGCCCAATGTGGGGCTCAATCTTACGACCTTGAGATCGTGACCTGAGCCAAAATCAAGAGTCGGACGCTTAAACAACTGAGCCACCAGGTGCCCCTCTTTTTTTTTTTTTTTTTTTTTATCCTATCAATCTTCATTACTATACCTAAAACCATCTTCTCTGGATGTCTTATTTGTTCTTTTCTTCCTAGAATATGGATCAGTTTAGGTCTTTCAGGGTCTAAATTGCAATAAAACACTCTAGAAGGCAGAAATACTATGTTTACTATTACTACAATGTCAAAGAGTGATATCTACTTTTCATTTATTTTAAAATTTAATTTAATTAGTTTCATTACTTTACCTTTATTTTTTTCCTTGTAATATAGCTTAGTGGAACTGCTACAGACTTGAGAGTGAGACAGAATTGAATTCAGTTTATGAATCTACCATTTGTCTTGCCTTTGTGACCTTGACTGAGCTAATTAGACTTTCTCAGCTTAAATCTAAGGTCGACCAAAAAACTGATTTCACAGAATTGTGATAAA
Source organism: Callorhinus ursinus (assembly GCF_003265705.2). Classification (NCBI taxonomy): domain Eukaryota; kingdom Metazoa; phylum Chordata; class Mammalia; order Carnivora; family Otariidae; genus Callorhinus; species Callorhinus ursinus. The sequence goes on from NW_027397089.1 coordinate 5,905,125, forward strand.
GATTCTATGATAAAGCGAAACTCATCTTACTAATCTGTAATTAGATTTTGAATATATTTTATTAATTAGGTTAAGTATTTCTCAGACTTCATTGTACACTAAAATCACCTGAGGCACTTTAAAAAAAATACAAATGCTTGAGCCTCAGAGATTCTGATGCAACCAGTCTGGGGTAGGAACTGGTGGTGTTTTTTTAAAGCTCCCTAGGGGATCCTAATGTGCAGCCAGTGTTAAAAACTGTTGGATGAGAGCTCAGTGAATGTTAGCGATCATTGTTCTAGAGTGATAATAACTAACTTCTTGGGGAACTTAAAATGATAACAATGCTTCAGCCACCATGAAGAAGATGAGAGTCTCTGAACCACAAAAGCAATCTGTTCATTCTCACTTATCCTTGTGGTTAGCAGTGCTGGCTTTCCCTCTTTCTTCTGTACCTACAAAAGCCCTTGTGGTTTTGTAGGTTCTGCGGAGAGAGTAGAGATCAGTGTTCTTAATATCAGTAAGAATTCTTTTTTTAAAGATTTTATTTATTTATTTGACAGAGAGAGACCCAGTGAGAGAGGGAACACAAGCAGGGGGAGTGGGAGAGGGAGAAGCAGGCTTCCCGCTGAGCAGGGAGCGAGATGCGGGGCTCGATCCCAGGACCCTGGGATCATGACCTGAGCTGAAGGCAGACGCTTAATGACTGAGCCACCCAGGTGCCCCAAGAATGTTTTTAAAACAAATTTTTTTAGTAGTTATTAGAGATATTCTACTATAGTGGTTTAAAAAATCTGATGTAAAATTAAAGGGAAAATCCATTTTAAATTAGTAAAAATAATTATTACATATAAATTTATAGATACATCATACAGAAATTTTTAAACACCTGATTTTTTTAAAAATAAAACTTCAAATGAGAAATAAGTTAGAAAAACTTTGGCATAGGTACCAAAGAAAGTTTAAAGCTATTTTGAGATAAGTGTAAGTCAAAAGTTCTCTATTATCTTTTTTGGAAGAATCTGCAAAATGATGGTTTTTGCTTTTAGCTTTAAAAAAAGCAAACCTGTAACTCTCATAGCAGTTTGTTACTAGTATTGGGGGATCCATCATTAAGCTATTCCATACTTAGAAAGTAACTCTAGAAAGTCACAGTCAGAGCAAACATTTTCACATGCTAACAAAACCAGAATAGAGGTAAGGCCACCAGGGATGAACAAAGGTTTGATTTCTTTTGTAGCTTTTCCAGAGGTTTGACTACAAGAACTACTACACAGGACTATGTAGAAGGTAAATACATTATTATTTTCATTATTATCAATAATAATAAATTTATTCATTGCACTGAAGAGACTACATAAAGAACCCAAAATAACTATTTAAAGGAATTTCTGCAATGTTTGGAAATGTAAAATAGAGAGTTTGCAAAGAGGTATTTGTTCCAGAACACACAAATTCACATCAAAGACATACGATATATTTTTGTGGGTTTTCCATAAAGTGCAACTAACATATAGCCCTAAAATATTCGGTCCTCTTCTCGAGCACCTAGCACTTGCCAGACGCTGTGCTAAGCACACCATCTTATTCAGTCCTCACAACAATCTAACTGTTATTATCCCCGTCTTACTGATGAGAAAACTGAGGATCAAAGAGTTAAAGTCCCCACTAGTCAAAGTGTGGTTTAGGCGCAGCAGCAACCCTACCCGGTGGCCTGTAAGACATGCACAATGGCAGGCTGTCCCCCACAAACACTGGATCAGCATCAGCCTTTTAACAGGATCTCTAGGTAATTCTTCCGTAGCAGTAGCACCGGTTTAAGTAGGTTGCATTCAGACACCAGCCACGCCAGGACTCAGTTTAGTCAGTGCTGGTATAAAGCAGACTCTACAATGTGTATCCTAGGAAGGTCAATGATAATACTAGTTTATAAATTAGAAAACGTAAGACTGGCACAGGCATTGTGCAGGGCACACATAGGTCAGCCTTACGTGAGGGAGGGTAACTGGGGTTGCAGGCCCTACACGTGTGAGCAGGAGTGGACTCCGTCCACAGTCGCAGCAATGGGGCCCTCGACCCTGACTCTGAGGAGCTCTGAGGAGCACACTGCGTCGGTTTTCCAACGGTCCCACGGGCACCCATCTCAGTGTCTAACCTCTCTCCACTCCACACAGGTAAGGAGGCACTGTCTTTGATGGGCTCAAAGGAGGAAGTGTCCTCTTCTCTTTCTGTGGCTACCATTGCCACAGCTGAGACTCTGACAGGAGCCCAGTGGTAGCTCACGCTCCTGTAGCAGGCGAGCACCGCTTGTGGCTTTCCTTGGTTCTTGAACACACCTCTCGCTGAAGTTCTCCAAACCCTCACAGAGCCAAAGCCAAAGCCCCCCTTGTTTATGTCTGGGAATCCCCACAGGTATCTCCTGTGTTCAGAGGTGAGTCCTGTCAGCAGCCACTTGGTGCCCTCTGTTCTCTTTTTCCTCCCCCAACTTGTCCTCACACCCTAACCCCTTCACTACGTCCAGAGTCTGTTCTTCATCCAGTCACAACTGTGGCTTCCCCTGAAAACTTGTCTTCGCCAGGTGGCCGTTAACACAGTGTTCCCAGAAGTTCTTTGGAGCTAAAGGCACGCTATAAGTTGTTCAGTCTGTGAGAAGGACACTGTCCCTCAGGGTCCTCCTCTGCACATGCCTCTGGAACTGACAAGAAGGTCCAAGTCACACGACCATGTGCCAGCCCAGGTACCCCTCAGCTAAGACTGTACTACTGGGCATGCTCCTCTGCCTGCTCCTTTCTTCCCGTACAACACAATTTGTTGACGTCACTGTACATGGGGGCTTTGTGTAGTGCCCAGTGTGCAACCGATGCTTAATAAATATTGATAGTTTTAAGTGGATGATTAATTCTCTCTCCGTAGTTCCTCATGCAAATTCTGGCAGGTCTGGCCACCAAGTCACCAGACGTGTTGGAGCCACGTCAGTGAAGACAACGAAAGCTCTCAACGGGACACCCTTCCATTAACAAGGAGGATGGATTCTACGAAGACTGATGTTATTACAAATGGGAGAGGAGACTGCTGTGCTCCTTCCTCTCCCTGCATACCTGTGTGAGATATGGCGTTCCCTGCCTCTGTCCCCTGCAGGCCTGTAGCCGGTAGCTCCTAGGAGGCTACCTCCTCTCCTGAGGCACTTCACTTACTGATTCTGAAGCCCCGTGAAATTCAGGCCCTGGCCTGGCTTCCTGGCTCCCAGGTGATGTGGTCCTGTGGGGCTTCTCAGGGCTGCCCCAGCCACCTCCTTGCTGTAGAGGCCCCTGACCTGGCACCAAGGAGTTGGGACTTCTTCCAGAGACACCCCATGTTTGCCAAGGAATCTCTAATCTTAGGGGATATGTGAATCAAGACACCAGGGAGAGGAGACTACACTAAGTACTGTAAAATTAATTATTGGATTTAATTTAATCATAACCCCTTTGTGAGATAAAACATTTGCAGATGAAGGAGCTGAGGCTGAGATAAGCACATTAATAAGTTAGGTAGCTAAGAAGTAACAGAGTTAATATGTGGTACAGACTGGATTAAAATTCATATCTGGCTGCCTCCACATCTGACCAGAGTCTTTTACCAAGTGTAGATATTTGCGTGAAGGGGTGATGGGCTCTATCTCCTGAGAGGGCACGTTTGTGAGGACGACTGCACTCTGCCTAAGCCACCGGTAGGTGACTCGGTGCTTAACTCAGGGAAATGAGGTACGCGCTCATTTCCATTACACCTATGGAGGCTGTTCAACAGGTTCCTCTATAGATGGGTGAAGACTAACTCCCACCGAAATGCTCAGCGGGTCCCTGCTGTGGGCAGCACCAGGACGTGGCACTTCACTGTCTCTACTTGACAGTAAGAGACTCAACCTGAGAGTGGGCCCTGTGAATGGTGCTGACAGAGAATGGGCTGCCTCTGCCAAGGGAGGCCCTGCCAACGAGAACCACCACCACGGCCTACCCGGGAATCACCCGCCAACGACAGTTGCCCAGGCTGAGAACCAATTCCTCTCTAGGGGCCACAGGGCAGCCATGCGTGAGCATCACCCCTGGGAGACAGTTCAAGGCCACCTTTGGGAGCCCAGATAACGTGTAGCCGGGGGAGACCTGGCTCCCTTCACCACTGGCAGCGTGAGTCACATTGGTGAGGGTGGAGTTGGTTGATCGTTCAGGAAACTCCTCACCGAGAATGAGAAAGAAATTCCCAAATGAAAAACAGGCAGGGTTAGAGGCACCGACACTGAGGTTTGGGGAGCCTTCTGCCGAGAATTTCAGTTCTGACTGGATTCCTCAGCTGGGGAGCACCTGGAAAGAGGGGTTACCTACGTGCTATCATTGGCCATTTGCTTTGGGACATCTGGCCAGCAGCTCCTTCCAGAAAGCTCTCATTTAAACTTTGGGGGTCATGATCATGGTGCAATGACTCCCTCCCCACCCCCCTTCGAGCTGCTCTTACCTTTCTGGCACCACCATCTTTCTGATATCTATTTTTGAGGTGTATCCTAATTCCCTCCTGAAATTTCTAGATCTTTCTCTGAAGCTCTCGCCTTGCCCTTTATTTTCAAGTACTTTTCTGGGAGTTCTATTTACATGACTTTGCGTCAGGGTCCCCAGACTCCTCTCAGTCACCTAGGTCTGCCAACGCATGCGGGCCATCCTGTTATCCCTGTTTGGGTCTGGTCTTGTCGCTCCCTCCATGTTCCCGCCATGTCCCCGCTGCCCAAACACTTCACTCTTCACTCTCACACAGAAACACCCTCAGCAATGTTGGCATATAAGAAGCTACCTTTTTTTCAGGGCTTGAGAAGTTCTCTAGGAAAAACTTAGTCATGTGTGGAGGCTTCTTAAACCCTATCATTCTGCTGAGTTTCCAGGTAATTACTGCTAACGGCACTGCTTGTGGCCCAAGAGCAGCCTCAGATTCCCTTCGTCAAGCAGGCCAAGAACATTCCCATGGCACTAGGCAGAGTTTCCGAGGGTGGGAGGTCACTGCCAATCCTGTCCTAGATGAAATGTGCCACAAAGTGCTGGTTGTCCCACGGGCTTGGTGTGGAGCCTGGGTGACATAGTGTGCCGATGCTTTAATGTATATTAACAAATACAGCACAATGCCTGGCCTCCCTTCCATCTGCATTATGTGCCTTTGATGCTAAGTATGTTTGAATTCCTCTCAAGTCGTTGTTGACATGCTCACGTGCTTCCACTCCCTGTGGTCAGGTGGCCCTATAGAAATAATTCTTAGGAATTGGATAAATCTTTGCAAAGACTTTTTGCTTTATGGAGAGAGACTATTTTTCCTAACAAATGGCATTTTTAAAGTTTACGGGCACCAGAGTATTCAAGTTTCTGAAGTTTTCTTTTCCTAATTTGTTTTTCTTTTTCTTACACAAAAAGATTGTTGGAAATATGTACTGAGTTCTCAGTAAGGGCAACATTCCCCTATATTCTCAGATGAATACGCTACAAATTGAATTACATTTTTTCCAGTAAAATTATTTCAGTGCTTTTTTTAACTAAAATTCTTTTCTTTTTTAAAAGATTTTATTTATTTATTTGAGAGAGAGAGAGAGAGAGAACAGAGGGAGAGTGGGAAGGAGAAGCAGGCTCCTCACTGAACAGACAGCCCAATGTGGGGCTCGATCCCAGGAACCTGAGATCATGAGCTGAGCCAAAGGCAATCGCTTAACCGACCGACTGAGCCACCTGGGCACCTTCCCCCCGCCACCCTCCCGTCGCCTTTTTAAAAGATTTTATTTATTTATTTGAATTAAAACATTTTCTCATTACCGTCATGAAATGTTGTACATACCCTTTCTTTTCTTGTTCAGGTTCACCGTTTTGGTTGAGAGTAAAAGACTATATATTCATGCTTAATGCTGAATATTCTATTGCAGAAATTCCAGACTCAACAGTTTTAATTATTCTTTTTTTGATTCACTTTAAATTTGAAAATAGAAAACATGTTCTAAACTGAAACAGCAACTGAATATATGTCATAAAAGGGTGTCTGAGAATGCCAAAAATAGCAAAAGAGCCAAGAAGTCTTTATTATTTAATTATTTTAATCATTTAGTCATTTAGTTATAGCAGACATATATAAGACAATAGTTATTAGGTTTAGAAATAATTCTTTTTCCCTAAATGGGACTATTAATTTTTGTCCAGCTTTACTGAGGTATAATTGACACATAAAAATTGGATATATTTAAGGTGTACAACATGACGATTTGATATACATATACATTGTGAAATGATTACCACAAGCAAGTTAATTAGCACACCCATCATGTCACATAGTTAACATTTTTGTGTGTGTAGTGAGAACACAAGATTTACTCTCAGGAAATTTCAAGTATGCAATACTGTATTTTTTACCATAACTACCCTACTGTACATTAGATACCCAGAACTTATTCATCTTATAACTGGAAGTTTGTACCCTTTGGCCAACATTTACCTCCTTCCCCCATCCCCAGCCCCTGGCAACTACCATTCCACCTTCTGCTTCTAAGAAGTTTACTTTTTTGGAATTTCCACATTAAGAATGAGATTATACAGTTTTTGTCTTTCTCTGTTTGGCTTATTTCACTTAGCATAATGTCCTACAGTTTCATCCATGTGGTTGCCCATGGCAGGATTTTCTTATTTTTTATGGATAAATTATATTCCGTGTGTGTGTGTGTGTAATCACATCTTTATCCATTCATCCATCAATAGACACTTAGGTTGTTTCTAGATCTTGGTCATTGTAATAAAGTTATAATGAACATGGGATTGCTGGATCATATGGTCACTTTATTTTTATTTTTTAAGCAGCTTCCATATTGCCATATTTCCAGAATTCCTAATAAGATGTAACAATTTACATTCTTACCAACAATCTATGAGGGTTCTCTTTTCTCCATACCCTTGCCAACATTTATTATCTCTTGTCTTTTTGATAAAAGCTATCCTAACAGGTGTGAGGTAATATCTCATTGTGGTTTTGGTTTGCATTTCCCTGGTGATTGGTGATGCTGAGCATCTTTTCATGTCCCTGTTGGCCCTTTTGTTGGCCAAGTACCTGTGTGTCTTCTTTGGAAAAATATCTATTTGGTTCCTTTGTCCACTTTAAAACTGAATTTTATACACATATATAAAATTATAAATCTAATTAAATTATATAAATGTAAATATAATTATATATATATATTTACTATTGAATTGTATATGTTCCTTATGTCATCAGGATAACCACTGTTGAGATCTGCAAATATTTTCTCCCATTCTATGGGCTTTTCATTTTGTTGATCCTTTTCTTTGCTGTGCAGAAGCTTTTTACTTTGATGCAGTCCCACTTGCTTCTCGTTGTTTCTGTTGCCTGTGCTCTTGGTGTCAGATCCAAAAAAAAATCATTGCCAAAGTAAATGTCAAGAAAAATTTTCCCTACGTTTTCTTCTAAGAGTTTTACGGTTCCAGGTCTCATATGTAAGTCTGTAATCCATTTCAAGTTAAATTTTGTGTATAGTGTAAGATAAAGATCTAATTTCATTCTTCCGCATGTGGATATCCATTTTTTCCAATATCATTTATTGAAGAGACTTTTCTTTCCCTATTTTGTATTCTTGGCATCCTTGTCAAAGATCAGTTGACTGTTTAGCAGAGTTGCAGGATATAAGATCAACAATCAATATACGAAACTCAATTGTACTTTTATATATTAGCAATGAGCAATCCAACAATGAAATTAACAACACGATTCCATTTATAAAGAATATTCTGGTGAGGAGGAGGAAGGGGAGAAGAGGGTGGGGAAGAGAGAATGAGAATATTCCTCTAAGAACTGAAAGAAGTTTAGGAGAGTGGTTTGAAATAGAGTTACACAGGGCACAGGGGAGTGGGTCACAAATTCCTTGCAAACTATATTAAGAAGTTTGGACCTTAGCCTGATAGTCAGTAGAAAATATTGGAGGGTTTTATGTTTTTAAACAAGGAAAACAACAGCATTTCTGTTTCAGAAAGATCATCCTGGCCACAGTGTGGACTGGAGAAAAGACAGAACTGGATTTAAGGAGATAGTTTGGATGCTGCTGCAGTAATCCAGGCAGAGGCAGAGTTAGAAAAACTGGAAAGAAGTGGTCAGATTTGAGGGCTATTTTGAAAGGTAAGTAACCTGAAAATGATTACATATAGAAAGCAAAAGTATGACTCAATAACAAATATTCTCAGTGTTTTTTCATGAATACAGAATTTCCTGAAAAAGCTGCCTAGATGGGCTATGAAAGTTCTAGGCAAGGTCTTATCACGGAAATGTCCTCAATCTAATTTACCTGGCCACTTGCTAAGTACAGTAGATAACTACTACTGTGCAGATACTACTATGGGTAGGAAACGCTTCTATCAAGGGGCAAAAACTCCAAGAGCAAGATGAAATTATGAAACTTGGCCATGTTTTTTTTTAAATTCTTGCTTATTTGCTCATTTATTCATCCAGTAAATATGTATTGTGCCAGGAATTATTTTAGGCATTTAGGACACAAGAATGAACAAAACAATAAGGTCTTCTCTTTTTTTAAAGATTTATTTATTTGAGAGAGAGAGAGAGAGAGAGCGGGGATGGGACAAAGGGAGAGGGAGAGAGAGAATCTCAAGCAGACTCCCTGCTGAGCATGGAGCCTGAGGCAGGGTTCCATCCCAGGACCCTGAGATCCTGACCTGAGCTTAAACCAAGAGTCAGTCACTTAACCTACTGAGCCACCCAGGCGCCCTGACAATAAGGTCTTCTTACTGTAATGAAGCATATTCTAGTGGGGACAGAAGCACAATGAATAGGTAAATAAATGAGTAAGGTGATCTTAAAGATTCTGAAGTACTTCAAAGGATACAAAGTTGGAGAGGTAGTTGAAGAGAGTGACTGGAAAGGGGTTCCATGAATAAGGTGATCCACAGAAGCTTCTCTGAAAAAATGGCATCTACGCAGTGATAAAGGGGCTCACAAGGCATCATTACATTTTCTAGTTGTAACAAATAAAATATTTAAAATACAAAGATGGGTTTATTTTCTACTTAAATCTAAAATAACAGCATGGTGGGCACCTGGGTGGCTCAGTCGGTTGGGTGTCCGACTCTTGATTTCAGCCCAGATCATGATCTCAAGGTCCTGGGATCGAGCCCCTTGTTGAGCTCCATGCTCAGCAGGGAGTCTGCTTGAGATTCTCTCCTTCTCCCTCGGCCCCTCCCCTTGCTCACATGTGCTCTTTCTCTCTAAAATAAATAAATGAATCTTTAAAATGAAGAATAAAATAACAGCATGGATAGAACCAGTAAATTATTTGATAAGTTGAAGCAAGCTAGCTAGGATGTTTTTTCTTATCTTGAATTTTTTTCTAAAAATCCCCAAACTGAGAATAATAGAAAGTAAGTACAGCTGACCATATCCAACTTATGATCAATCTCTGTCACTGATGTCTAGCCTATGAGAGAAGATCAGATGCTTGAAGGGATGATTTGAGAGTGCCAATGCCATAATGAGTTGTAGGTCCAGGGGAGAGCACCCCTCCCCTTGTGGAGTTCATGGCTTTTGTCAGCAAAGGGTAATTAGAGGTTTTTGCAGGTTATTTTTCAGAAGCAACTTTCCAATCTTCTATGTCTCTGTTTTTTGGAATCAATAATATTGAGGTAACTGAGGAGCTATTTTCTGGTTCTGGAAAGTGGAAGAACTAAACAGGAGACAGAACCTGTTTGTAGTTTTGTAATCCTGGAATTCATCCTGTAAAGGGAATGCCCAGGCAGAAAGAGTCCTTTGCCCACAGCCATCCCATCTCTCACCTTCTTGGAGTTCGTGTTACTTTCCTCAGTCTGTTGGCTCTCCCAGCTCTGGAGTGGTGCCGTATTTTCTACCCCTCTGGTGACTTGTCTCTAGCACCCCTTTGACTCCTCTCATCTGCCTGAGGCTTAGGGCAACTGTTTTCCAAAACGGTTCAACCATTTCACATGCCCACCATTAGTGTAGGAGGGTTCTGATTTCTCTGCATCCTTACCAACACTTGTCACTCTCTGTCTTTTTCAATATAGCAATGCTAATTGTTGAAAAGTATCTCTTTGTGGTTTTGATTTGTATTTCCTTAATGACTAATGATGTCACAGATCTTTTTTGTCCATTTGTATTTTTTTCTTTGGAGAAATATCTATCCAAATCCTTCACCCATTTTTAAATCAGATTATCTGGGGTTTTGCCATTGTTATTATTGAGTTACAATTGTTTCCTGTGCATTTGCAAGGAATATATGTTCTACTCTTGTTTGGTGGAGTGTATCTGTTCAGTCTAGTTTTTTATAGTATTGTTCAAGTCTTTTATTTCCTTATTGATTATTGTCCCATTGTTCTATACTTTATTGAAAGTGGGATATTGAACTCTTCAACTATTATTACTGGATTGTCAATTTCTCTCTTCAATTCTTTCAGTCTTTGATTCATGTAATTTAAAGGCTCTCTGGTGAGGTTTATATGTGTTTATAATTGTTATATCTTCTTGATGTATTGACCCTTTTATCATTATGAAATGTCCTTCTTCATCTCCAGTAACAATTTGTCTTAAAGTCTATTTTTTATAACATTAGCATAGCCATTCCAGCTTTCTTTAGGTTACTGACTGCATGGTATATCTTTTTACATCATTTTGCTTTCAACCTATTTTTGTCTTTGAATATAAAATGGATCTCTTGCAGAGCATATGGTTGAAGCACGGGGTTGGGGAAGGGGAAATTGGGAAAGTTAAAATGCTACAGATACTGTTCTTAATGAGATTCAGCTATTTTTCTTGGATAAATGCTTACTTAATTTCTGTAAGCCTCTGTGGTTAATTTCTAGAGTTTTGAAAACGTTAATCCTGAATATCTTTGCTAGTGTTTTCATTTCTTTTGTGGATGAAAATTTGGGGAAGTTTTATTCCACCATTTTCAGGGATGTAACTGTATAATCTGATATTTTTAAATGATGTAGCAATAAAAGATACTGAGATATTCATAAATGACTATGAACTATAAAAGAGAAACATCAATATCATATTGGAAAGGCAAAAATAATAATTACAAATCCTGCACGCATGCCTTTTGATGACTGCGTTATAAAATGTTTGTTGGTTAGTGATTCAAAATGGAATTATTTTTAGAACAAGGGAAAAAGAATGTCTGCTTGATATATGAGAATATGTGGAATTGTTTCTACACTTTTATTCCTCAGACATACTTTACTTCCTCTGAATGGGCAATTTTATCCTCTTGTTTCTAACTGAGCATACATTTCCCTTTGCTTAGAATGGAATCACTCCTTAATATGCTTGACTATCTTCTCTTTGTTTCAAGAGATCCTTCTATATGCTTCTGTGGCATCCTGATTTTGTAGTCACAACATCAATCACATTAAATTGGAATTGTCTCTTAAATGTCTATCTTTCCCCATAAAAGTTTGGGAGAGAGATGAGCAAAGTTCACTATATTTCTAACACTTAGAAGACAACTCAATACATATTAACTAAATTAAAATGATATAAGTTGGATCACATTAGAACAAAAAAGATTCAAAAACCCATTTTAAAATTCTGCTTCCCTACCATCTTTCACATCTCTTTCTTCTTTCTCACTTATTTAATGGCAATTGGTTAATAATTCCTGAGAAAGTCCTTAAATGCTAAAATTAACACTTGACCCTTTGCTAGAAAACAATATTGCATTATTTTATTCTGATATAGTTAACATCACTGGAAAAGTTTGAAAAAGAAAAACTGTTATCTGTGTAGGTTATTGTAGAAGTACTCTAAACAGGAAATTATTTGGAGAATTATTCCCAAAAAGATGCTTATTATAATACACAATTATATTGTATTTCAGAAAAGGCTACATGCTCTTGTGCACTTGAGGCCTCTGAAAAGCATCATACTAGAAAGTTTCATTTGCTGAAGATCACTGAAAAAAATTACACATTAAAAAGTAGCTCTTTTTACTATTTAGAAAGTGAATTTCTAACATCATCATCTCTGTGAAGAATCAAAAAATTAAGAGATCTCTCAAACCTTCCTAGAGGCAAACTCTAACCATGGAGTTTAATTGTTTCAATTACTTTTTATTTATTCAAACAATGAGTTTGTTCATTGATTCATAGATTTATTTATTAAATAACAGTCCAGGTACTGTCCTTACACCTTTAGATTATAAAGATGAATGAGGTTTCTTCCCCTGAGAAATTTACATGCTAGGGGGAAAGACAGATATGGAAAAATATAAATACTGTATGAAGTGATAATTGCTCTGATGAATTTATATCCCAGAGGCTATGGCATGGAGATGGCATATAACTCCAGTGGGGATGAACGGAGAGAAGAGATCTCATTAGAAGTGTAATTAAATCATCTTGAAATAAAAGTATGAGTTATTTGGATGGATGAGGGAAGGAAATACATTGTAAGGGAAGACGCTGGGATGGAAGTTAACAGGTTAATAAATGTTAACTAATGTTAGTGTTCAATGGGTTCTTTTCTAATCTGGAGTTTTGGATGATGCTTCCAAGCTGATGATAACAGACGTCAAGAGCCTGCACATTCTAAGATAGGTGTTAGATCATCTATTAGTGCCCACAAAAAACCATTTGTATAGCCATTATCAGTATTTCTGGTAGAGGCTGTTAGTGGTCTTCTCCTCCCTAGACAATGGAAAGATAAAATCTTCATACAGATTGGATGAGAATTTTTAATATCTGAAACTAGAGAATATTTGTTGATTTAGGAATGGCCTGAGTAAACTAAGGAGTCAGCTCAAGATTTTACCCAAGTACATTCAAGAACAATTCCATTGGATGGTTTTTAAAGGGAAATGGTGGCAAGGAATAATTGCACTTTCTGCTTGTACCTTAATAAGTTAATGCCTTTAATCAACTAGTTACAGCAATCTGAGAGAGTTTGGTGTGCACAGGGATTGCAAATAATTTGTCAGGTTGAAAGCCATAGGCCAGGTCAGAGAAAGCCCCATATTATGTTACTAAGGTGTATAGAGGTGGTGGTGGGGTATTTGATCAGATTTGCCTTTTAAGAAGTCATTTCTCTAGTAATATGGAATCATATTGGAATGAATTAAATATTGAAGTGGGATGACCATTCAGAAGGCAATTATGATCTTCTAGGCAAGAGCTATAAGGATCAAAACTAAAGCAAAAAAAAAAAAAAAAGAAAGAAATAGAGCTCAAGAGATATTTGGGAGACATAATACATGACTTGGTTATCAATTACATATAATATATATATTATTACATATATATATTTCCCTTTGTCATTTCCCCTTTCCTCTTCCTTCCTGCAATGAGATCATGAGGCTTGAAGGTACAAAAGCCATATGAATCCATTGGCAACAGCATAAGGACAATACCTGCAAGCTAGGGATTAGGGTATAGAAAGTTAGAGTCAGGATTCCTCTTAGCATCACTAAAATACACTGGACTCCTGTATTTCTTCTTACATGAGATAAATAAACCCATAATTATTTAATCTATTACTAATGAGAGTGTATATTAAGAGTTAAATACTGTCAAAACTGATACAGGAGTCATTCACTCTTACAAGGTAGTTGAATAAGAGACTATTAATGCCCAAGGTACTCAAGTATTTGGGAGCTAATCTGTTTTTTGACCATGTGCATACGTTGAGTTGCCACACAAGCCAAAAAAAAAAAAAAAAGAAAAAAAAGAAAAAGAAGAGCTGTGTAGAAAGGAGCAAGGGAACAATTGAAGCAGATAAGCCTGAGAAGTCAAGTAAAACTGACCTAGTATTTCAGTTGTTTACTAATTTAATTCTATAGCTATGTGTCAGGCACTCACATATCAGTGAGTAGCTTCCTTGGGGGCAGCTAAAATTGGTAGAGATTTTCCTACATGGTGTCTTAAGATTGTAGTGGCCTTCTTGATGGTTGTCCTGAAATCTATTCATCTTTGTATTTATTTCAGTCCCTTAACTCCCTGACATCTGGGGAATCTCTACTCTTGGACTGAATCCCCATTTCTGTGTGTGCTTGAGAATCACACAAACCGTGAACTCTCTCTGTTTGTATAATAAAAGGGGTCTGTTGTGGATTGAATTGTGTCCCCTCCCCACAAATTCATATGTGGAAATCTTAGGGTCATTGCCAATGTAATTAAATAAGATGAGATCATGCTGGAGCATGGGGGACCCCCTAATCTAATGTGACTGGTGTCCTTGTAAAAAGGGGAAATTTAGACATAGACACACACACACAAGAAGAACACCATGCAAAGATAAAGGCAGAGATCAGGATAATGTTTCCATACACCAAGGAACGCTGAAGATTACCAGAAAAAAACCACCAGAAGCTGGGGAGAGGCATGGAACTGATTCTTCCTTACAGTCCTCAGAAGGAACAAATCTAAGATCTCAGACTTCTAGCCTCCAGAACTGTGAAACAATAAATTTCTGTTGTTTAAGACAATCAGTTTGTGGTCTTTGTTATGTAGCCTTAGCAAAGTAATGCGTAGGCTTTAGTTTCTCTCTCTTGGTATTCCAGTAAAAAGAATTCTTCTTCTTTTTTTTTTTCTTCCTTTTCCTTTTCTCCTCAGTCACTTCCAAGACCTCTTGGGACCTCTCTTTCGAATCAGTCTAAAGGGATATTCTTTATGATACATTCTTGAGGAAGTGCTTGTTGCACTTATATTTCAAAACCAAACAGTTATTAATGGTCTTCCTCTTGATGATTGTGTTGGAAAGTTTGATTGATTCCATTCTTTAAGGTGTGATTTTAACATTCATTTATCTCCTTATTTATCCTATTGGATTGGCAAAGAGATGTGAAAATGAACTGCCGGGGAGATTTTACGGTTTTGATGAAACATTTGTATTCAGAATTAAAATGCTTAGTTTCAATGCCATCTCTTTCGGATTTAGAATAAGTGACACGGTTTAGTCACCTTCAACTTAAGCTGAACAGAGGGTACGTTCTCAAAGAGGCCCAGTAGAAGGATGTGGGAGAGAAAATGTGTGTTATATTTCAGAGTTTATGATGAATACTGTTTCAGATCATAGAGAGCTAGATAAAAATTTGGAAGGGATGAGGGAAAAAAAAGTTAAAAGGTAGAATATTACTGTACTTTATTCCAAGAAAAGATATTCTGTTCCCTTTGGAGAGCAGCATGATTCAAAGAGAAGTTCAGCCAATGGCCATCTGCATTAGACCAATACCCTAAGCACCCTGGACTTCCATACCCTGTGCAGTGCCCTGCCAGGCCACAGAGTCATTTTGGCCTATTTTCATATGGATGCTTTAGTCATGCACAGAGAGTTGCATTAGAGGAGAGTGAAGGACAAGCCCTTTTTGCTGTAATTCAACCTAATTCAAGCCACATTTATCAAATACACCAATGTGGCATGTACTGTGCTAAGATGTTTTGGGCTATGCCTTATTCCATTGCTCAGTCGGGTGAGGGAGATCAGAAAGTCTTCATGCAATATGTCAGACTTGTAATACATCAAGAACAGAGATCAAGTCACACTCTTCTTTGTATCTCCACAGTGCTTCACATATAATAGATCTTTGGTAGAAATGGAATAATACAGATACTTATAAGGACGCTGTAGAGACCCAGGAGGAAGGACAATTAGTTCTACCAGGAGATATTAAGGAGAGGCTCATAAAGGAAGCTATAATTAGACTGGGACTTAAAAGATACTTAGAACTTCCCTTGGTTAGAAAAAGGTAGGAAAAAGCCATTTCTGGCTGAGAGACTAAAATTAATAAAGGCAAGAAAGAAAGCAAGCACGACTTGATGAAAACAAAAGTAACAATGTCAACTAAACACATAATTCATTGTGTTCTTCATTTTTTTTTTTTCAAGAACATAAAGCCTTTATTAAACTTGTCTACCCAGCCTGAGGTCTGAGGGGCTCAGTCACCTCTGGGTGACTGGCCAGGCCCTTTGACTCCACAGGCTTCCTTCATGGAAGGGCAGTTTTGAAGAACAAGATAATGCACAAAAGAGGGAGAATACACCCATGTGACGAGCCAAGTTTCCATGTTGATGGTAAATGGGAAAGCCTTTGGGTCAGCTGAGCTCTGGGACAAAGGGCAAAAGGGTGATGAAGGGAAGGGACCCATTCTCTTTACTGATAAGAAAGCCTACAGTGAAGTTCCTGCTCACACCCAGCCCTCTCTACTGATGTATCATGCGAGCTGACCTTTGAAGGAACCATGACCTGTAAGGGCTATGTCTTCTCCAGCTGCTTGAACAAAGCTCAAATCTCCTCCCTGAAGGAGAGTACTGGATATCTTGAGGGATAAGTGGTGTGGGTGGTGCAGGGAACAAAAGCCCCAGGTCTTACTAGCCGATCGTTTTCCAGATAGCTAACGTTTCGGTAAAGGCTGGGAAAGGAGGCGCCGGGGAAGGTCCCGCTGGGATGGGGACTTCTGAAGGGTGGCTTTTTAGTTCCTAGAAGATGACATATAGACTACCTCCATACTCTTGTTATGGTTTGCCCGATGATCATGGGCGGTGACCAGTACTGTTTTCAAAAGACGTTCACTTCACGCCCATACTCATGGAGATTCTGAATTAGGTGATATTATTCCCAGTGGCTTGGGCTGGGCAGGGTTCACATCCTTGTCCTCGGAGTCTGGGGCACTTTCAAGCCTGCAGGCTACTCCTCCTTGGGAAGGGAGAATGGAATCCTGGGGGTAAGGGAGAAGGCGTCCAGTTCCCCGCATCCTGGGCCACAGAAGTTTTCCTGCATCTTTTTTTTTTTTTTTTAAGATTTATTTATTTATTTGAGAGAGTGAGTGTGCACACCCAGGGGAGAGGGAGAGGGAGAAGTAGAAGCAGACTCCCTGCTGAGCAGGGTGACGGATGCAGGACCCTGGGCCGAAGGCAGACACTCAACTCACTGAGCCACCCAGATGCCTCAGTTTCCCTGCATCCTTAAAGCCATTCTGATCTTCTTTGGAGGGGGGGGGGTCCCCGTAAGCCGGTTTGTCAGCTAAGAAGCCAACTCAGAGCTGTCTTGGAAAAAATGAGCCTGTTCTATTCTTCATTTTATTCTTGTAACCATACCGTGGGAAAGTATCATTACACCTAGTCCGCAGGTGATGGTCACATAGCCACAAGTATCGGAGCCAGGATTTGAACCATTAACTCTGCACTAGCCAATCTTCCCTGGAAAAAAAAAAGGCAAGAGGATTCTGATGGTTTTTAATCAGGGAAATGGCATGTTCTCGTTTGTTTTCAGCCAGGTAGAACAAGGATCTGGAAGTTGGCAACTTTCTGTCAAGATTACCTAAGCCAAATTCAATAATCAATTTAGGAAACACATACCTCTAATGTTCTCTAAGTGCCTTTTTTTTTAAATGGGTCTAATAAGAGGTAGAATTTTCAAAGTATGCAACCTTAAACACAACTTTAAACCTTGACTTGAGGCACTCAGTTTATAAGTTCTAAACATATAAGCTTTTAGTGCTATTGAAGCTAGAAATATTCCATGGTAAATTTATATATATATAGTAAGCATTTTAAATTAACATAGGTCCCATGGACATACATTTGGAAGTAAGATTTTTAATATATCTTCCTTGTTTCATGCCTTTATCTTACAGAGTCTAATTTCAAAGTCAGGCAGCCAAATACATAAGGACTCTAGAGCCATTTTTTTTTTTTTTTAATGGCAGGTCTAATAAGAGGTAGAATTTTCAAAGTCCACATCCTCAACCATAGCATTTTACCTTCCAAAGAAGTCTAAGCTTTAATGTCCTAGATGCAACTTTGAAATAATTACTCTCCTCTGCTTTTGTTAAAACATCCAATGCTTGTATTTTTAAGCAGCAATTCCAGAGGACATTTGGCTCCTGGATGTCAAGAGTTTCAGAAAGAACATGTGGTGGCGTGCTTTCACAATTCTAGTAATGAAGTAACTATTATTACTTCCCTCTCTGCCTGTCACTTTCAGCTCACCATGAAGTAAATTTTATTATTTCTGCTGAGCGGCTTCCTCCAAGTCGTTATGGCTCATTCAGACCCTCAATGATCTAAGGACACAAGAAGAATTAGAAATAATTGGAGGTGAAGAAAATGAGAAGTCTGTTCAAACATACCGGTAGTAACACAATAACCAAGTGGTGACTAGCTCTTACCAAGAAGCAAACTTTATTGTTTTAGTTACTTCTTAAACTGTCTTCTTTCAGGTATTATTTTTATATTCTCGCTATATTCTCTCCACGGAGAACAAAAGAATACTATATGGAAACTTCTATCACATAGTGTCCATTCACCACTAAGACAGCTGATTTTAAAGCTGTATTATTACTTTTCATATTGTTGCTGTTACTCTTGTTATTGATAATCTGATACCCTTTAAAATCAAACCTGATAGGCAGACATGTATGGGAAGAAAAAATGGCTCAGAAGTTCTAAGGCTGAGTGGTAAACACCAGGAATTCCAAATCAGGGGATTGGTGGGTGAATGGAGGGACTTAGAAAGAGCTCTGGGTTATCTATTGTTTTTTTCCTTAGGAGAAAGAGGCAATCTAAATAATGAAAAGAATGGCAGTTACATGTTATTTTTCGTGCCAGTTTAATAGTATTTTGGCCAAGTGAAGAAAATTGTGGCCACTTATGTTTCATTTCCCCAAAAGGAAAGATAGCATTTCCTGGGGCATGGATTGCAGAAAAATAGTTCCTTTTAACAATAATAGGTGTTATAAGAAAAAAGGAAAAGGGAAGATAAGTTTTTATAAAGGTTTAAACAAAGTTAAATGGGTCTTTTTGGAACAGGACTTCTTGGAGTTTTTAATACACTAACATGCATTGTGATAATGAAAATTTAACTCACTTTTTTATGGAAAAAGTTTTAGGACTTCAGAATACTTTAGAATTCATAGAAAACGATATTTTAACTTTCATATAAGAAATGGCTTCATGCAATCTCATGAAATAAATGTGTTACACCTTTGGTATTATTTAGAAAAATTGCTTTGGCTGTTAGCATACTTTTTTTTTTTTAATGTTCCCTTCAGTATCTTGAGGGACTACATCTCATTCAAATTCAGAGGGCAGAAGATATGGCAGCTGGCTGGTGCTTTATTTAGCTGACCTCACCAAAAGTTTTATTGTATCTACAAACATAGTTTATAACTATCTAAAAGGTTCCTATGGTCTTTTGCTAGCAATGGCCCCTGAGGGAAGGACAAGAAATAATTAAAGCAGGAGGTTTAGGAAAAATCATTTTAAAAGGCAGATTGGTTTACTGAAGAACCATGTGTACTCTGTGATTATGAGAGGTTTGTCCTTCAACTTAATTTACTTTTACTGAGATCTCACAAGTGACCATACACTATATATATATATTTTTTTCGTACAATATATTTTTAGATGTGAGTTTTCTGTTGCGTGGTGTGCTTAAACAGAAAATATAGGACGAGTGGCAACTGCTCCAGATCTGTGAGCAGGAAGGCTGCCAGTCTCATAGAAGTTCCCACCAGTAAGTTGGAACCCCAGTCATGCCAAACACAGAAATCATTCTGTCAAAATAAATGAGAAGACTTGTTTTTGAGGACCATTTCTCTTAGAACTTCATTAAAAATATATCTCATTTTTTCAGCTTTCAGGGAGATGACACGAATATTATCAAAATCATTATGATTTCAGAAGTTGATCCATTCCCCAGAGTAACTGAATTTCCCAAGGAAATACTCCCAGAGTAAACATCTCTTGTTACTCAATACATTTCACAAAGCATCTTCAGAGGCTTTTAAAATTTGATACCAAGGTCCTTGATGGAATAGCCATGCGTAGCGTTCAAATCAGTTTGGTAGGGTGAAAGCCTAAGGAATAATCATATCTTAGGATCCAGAACTCCTGGGCATGAGTATTTGGATAATATAGTCTTCTTTATTCTTCCAGGTAGTTTATTGCTTTTAATGTATTTTGGAAAGTATGTGAAGGACTTAAACCCCTTCTAAAATTTATTAATCTTCCTTTCATACTACATGCATTTGAGAAGAAAGAAATTCAACATTTTTCTCTGCTTTTCTTGTGCTTGAAGTTGATTTCAGAGGCTTTTTCAGAGTCTTTACTGTTAACAGATCTGTTCAACATCTTATACTCATAAAATATACATATTATGCTCAATATCTACCTAGCAACTTTATATGTCCACTGGCTTCTAATCTGTCACTGGCTTTCCAATACTGGTTGTATTACCACTCTATCTCAACCATGCGTACTAGTCACCTGTTTTTATGTCTGCCCAATTTTTGTTGTTCATGGCTATTCTTTGATGGTCTAGATGAGCTATATGATCATGAACACCAATTTATTTTTTTTATTTTATTTTTTTAAAGATTTTATTTATTTATTTGACAGAGAGAGACACAGCGAGAGAGGGAACACAAGCAGGGGGAGTGGGGGAGGGAGAAGCAGGCTTCCCGCTGAGCAGGGAGCCTGATGTGGGACTCGATCCCAGGACTCTGGGATCATGACCTAGGCCGAAGGCAGATGCTTAACGACTGAGCCACCCAGGCGCATGAACACCAAGTTAGCTCAACAACTTATAGTCATCAAACGTGTGAGAAACAATCCAGGCCTTTGGATGATCCTGTAGTAAACCATTCTTTGCAAACATAAATGCAAGAGAATTACAAAGCTATATCACAGACTTACTAAAGGAAATAGTAGTAAACACGACAACCAAAAATTAGGCTCAGAGTTTTAGAATGATAGAGCTAGAAGGCAAGTTAGGTATTATGTAGATCAACTATCATTTTGCAGCAAGAAAACTGAGTCTTCCTGAGATTAAATGACTCTAGCAAACGTTATGCAGTTAGTTGCAGAGGTCTCTTATTTCTCAATCTAGTGAATTTTCTGTAGATCATTTGACTTGCTATAGTTTATTTGCTATAAAATTACACTACCAGGGCAACTGGGTGGCTCAGTTGGTTAAGCTTCTGACTCTTGATTTTGGCTCAGGTCATGATCTCAGGATCATGGGATTGAGCCCATCATCAGGCTCCCCACTCAGCAGGGAGTCTGCTTGAGATTTTCTCCCTCTCATTCTCCCTCTGCTCCTCCCCCCACTTGAGTGTGTGCTCTTCCTCTTTCTCAAATGAATAAATAAATCTTTAAAAAAATAAGTAAAAATAAAACAAAACTACTCTACCTATGGTTCTCTACTCCCAAATTTCTAGAAATACTCAATAACTCAAAATTATTCAGTTTTTAAATTAATATACCATAGGGCCTGTTAACATAGATTTATGTTCTGCTTATGTCATCCTGATTAAGTTTAAAGGGATCAGCCTGGGGGCACCTGGGTTGCTCAGTCAGTTAAGCGTCTGCCTTTGGCTCAGATCATGATTCTGGGGTCCTGGGATGGAGCCTTGCATCAGACTCCCTGCTTGGCAGGGAATCTGCTTCTTCCTCTTTCTCTCTGCCCCTTTCCCCTGCTTGTGTGCTTTCTCTCTGTCTCTGTCTCTGTCTCTCTCTCTCTCAAACAAATAAATAAAATCTTAAAAATAAAAGGGGATCAGCCTGTACAAAGTTATGCCACACAAGAACAGGCTCTTGTTATGAATCATCCTGAGTTCTTCTTACTCTGCCTTTATGTTCTGGTCAATAGAATCCTGAGAAAAGTGTTGTTTGACTCACTTAAATTCAGTGTGATTAGGTTTTCAAGACTTATGTGAATTGAAAAAGGACTAAAGTAGGGACTCTTGGGTGGCTCAGTCAGTTAAGTGTCCAACTCTTGATTTTGGCTCAGATCATGATCTCAGGGTAGTTAGATGGAGCCCCTCACCCCCTGCCCTCTCTTTTTTTCTCTAAAAAAAAAAGAAAGAAAGAAAAAGGACTAAAGTAATCTTGTGGAATATTCTACTGTTAACCTAAACATACATATATAATATATACGATAGCTGGGGTGCCTAGGTGGCTCAGTCTGTTGGGCGTCTGCCTTCAGCTCCGGTAGTGGTCCTGGAGTCCTGGGATTGAGTCCTGTGTTGGGCTCCTTGCTCAGCGGGGAGCCTGCTTCTCCCTCTCCCTATGCCCCCCCCACTTGCTGGCTCACTCTCTCTCTCTCCCAAATAAATAAACAAAAATCTTTAAAAAAGTAATATATACGATAGCTATAGGTAATGTATGAATATCTATATATCTATATATCTATAATACATATACATAATATATCACTGGCATGTGAGTCTCTATATCACCATCAATTCCACCTCACTAGAGAAGATGAAATACTGCACTAAGAATGGGAAAATGTATCTCCAAGTTTGAGTTAAAGTCTTCTTCATCTCTCATGCTGATTCTCTATTATTCACGGATTCCCTTCTAACGCCACATATTTTGAGTCTTGCTGAGTCACAGCATTAGATACCAGAACCGCCATCATTCCCATACTCAACAAAGATTTAATGGGTGCCCATATGGGCTGAAATTGGACCGGGCAAAGGAGATAATATGGTGAACACATCAGACATTGTCCTTACTTTCATGGCACACACATTCTAGTGACTATCCTTTTCTGACATACAGATTGTAGAGAAGTACTGAATTTTATGTCCATAGCATTGCTCAATGTTTGGTTATCATCAACTCTTTTTGTGTTGTTCCAAATATTTTTATTCTTACTTCACACTATACAGGCACATTTAACATTGAAATACTGAAGGTTTACTCTTTCCTTGAGGAAATGTGTTCATATAATTTTTATTACCATATCATTCATTTATTGGATTACTGAAATGAATAGGGCTTTACAGATCTTCCTGACTTTTAGCAGGAAGAGAACAACCCAAGTTGGATGCACCTTGACCCATATCCTTCCCTACTCCATGTAAGTCCTTTATATTATGGTTATCTTCTGTTTCCTAATATTATGTGTCTTCTTGATTGCAGATGAATGTAAGAGTCGACTACTTGCTTCTTATTAAATTTGTTATTTAGAGATATTATTCTATGTGTCACTGGTATCTACACATAGTCAACACCCAGTCTAACCCATCACTCACCAAAAAAAACAATCAAAGAACTCATTCAACAAAGATGTCTTTGAGAGTCTGTGGTTTGAGAAAAACATTGAACCAAACTGAAGGTTTGTCTCCAAATGTGGAATGGAATCACAATTTTCCTTATAGAGACTGCTATGAATGTTATATTTGGTTTCTCAGGGTGCTAATTAATGTTATCTATTAAGCATGTTTTATATTAAATAGTGCAATAAGAACAGCAACAAGCAGGCCCTAAAATACCACCAGTATGTTTATTTTAAAACAAAGACTATAAAAGCCGAGAGGTACCATTTTTGCATAATAGTGGTCTGGGGACAAAGCTTATCCATCTTGGAGCTTTCATAACAAGTACAAGCAAACAAGACATTTCCATTTATCATGCAAATGAATGCTAAGCTTGTTCATGCATGCTTACAATTTAAAATTTTATATAAATTTATGTGTAAATTAAGTGTGGCCCTCAGGCCTCTGGCAAGTTGCCACTGTAGCCATTGGAAGTATAGAACTTGTGCAGCTCACAATTTATAGGTTTTTCCACTGAGGTCTGCTTCATTGACTTTTGCTTTTTTGTGGTCTGCTGGGGACTTGATGCCCGATTCTAAAATGTACTTTTATGATCTTATCTCTCCACTTGGGACACTCAATGAATGAAATGACAAAAACAAGTGAATTAAATATTTAATTTGGAAGAAGTATTGTTAGCTCACTTTTCCAATTTCAAGACTTTCTGTTAAGTTCATTGAAAACCTTCATTTGCTAGTAACTATGTAAACAGAACAGTAAGTGTTGGACAAGTTCTCTTGTTTTTAGCTGCCTCCTATTAAGTTACCTTTCAAAATGGTTGATCTTGTGAATGTAAAATTGGCCCTCACTTATTCAAAGGTCATTTACCCAGTAAACTGCTAGCTAGTTTCCAAGTATCTGGAAGAATGCCTACAAAAACATTCAAAATTGATTTTGCAGTCTCTGTGCCAAAGGTCATGTACTACAACCATAAAAGAGACTCTCTGACAATTAATGAAAGTACAACTATTGTACTCATGCTTTGTCCTTAATTCTAATATATTTAATTAGTTTGTTTCCTGGTCTGCACCAGTTTGGATACAGAAATTCCAAAGAAGAAACTGTAGTTATGTCCCCTGGCCCTAAGAAGCAGTAATATTTGACAGTTCGATAATACAATGGGAGAGGGAGAACCAAAACCCAAACCAAACCAAAACAAAACAAACAAAACAAAACAAAACAAAACAAAACAAAAAACTGGCTTAACAATGTCAAACTGAGGGCATTTGCTATGTGGGTAAAAAGCTCAATTCACTTTAACAGCCAATGAGGTTATCATGGCCTTACTGCACAGCTAAGAGGTGGATTAATTCAGTCAATACACATTTGTTAAGAACTTAATACATAGCTGGGGTTGGGGAAGCAAAGACAAGTAAAGGGTAGTTCATGTCCTTGAAAATATCACAGTTCAGCGGCGAAAACAGAAACATAAGCAATTATGATGGAAAAAGAAAGTGCAATGGAAAGAGAGAGAAGGGAAAAACTGATTTGTCTTGAAGTCTTTTTTTTTTAAAGATTTTATTATTTATTTGAGAGAGAGAGAGAATGAGAGATAGAAAGCACAAGAGGGAAGAGGGTCAGAGGGAGAAGCAGACTCCCTGCTGAGCAGGAAGCCCAATGTGGGACTTGATCCCAGGACTCCAGGATCATGACCTGAGCCGAAGGCAGTCGCTTAACCAACTGAGTCACCCAGGTGCCCTGTCTTGAAGTCTTAATGGATAAGTAATATTCAAAGTGGGACTTAAAAACCAATCAAGGGCTTTCCAAACTAATAATGGAGGAATGGCTATAATAGAAAGAAACGATAGTATAGGGCCCCTGGGTGGTTCAGTTGGTTAAGCAACTGCCTTCGGCTCCGGTCATGATCCCAGAGTCCCAGGATTGAGTCCTGCATCAGGCTCCCTGCTCAGCGGGGAGTCTGCTTCTCCCTCTGACTCTACCCCCTCTTGTGCTCTCTCTCTCTCTCTCAAAATAAATAAACAAAATCTTAAAAAAAAAAAAGAAATGGCAGTATATCCAACAGGCATAGAGTCGTGAAAAAGCATGTGTATAGCAGGCAGAATTCTAATTTGGCCCCCCAGATTCCCACCCCTGCTGAATATGCCCTGTATAATCTCTTCTCCTTGAGTCTGAGCAGAACAAGCCGGCGAATATGAGGGGATATCACTCACATGATTATGTTGTATTAATTGTCAAAAGGGACTGTACATATGGAATTAAGGTTTCTAATCAGTTGACCCTGAGTTAATCACAATGGAGATTCTCGTGGGTCTAACTTAATCGAGTAAGACCTTAAAAGAAGTGAAGAGATTCAAAGAGAGAAATTCTCCCGCTGGCCTTGAGGGAGCAAACCTCTCCATTGTGGATAGGGCCTATGTAGGGATCTGAGAGTAATCTCTAGGTGCTGAGAGTGGCCCTTAATTAGAGTGGGCCCTACAACAGCTAGTAATAAAACAGCTACCTCAGTCATCTGGCTGCAAGTAAATAAATTCTACCCACAGCCTGAAGGTTTTTAGAAATGGATTGCTCCCTAGAAAAGCTTCCATATGACTCAAACAGGTGTCTGACACCTTGATTTCACCTTAGTGGGACCCTGGGTGGAGAACCCAGCTAAAATGTGCCAGAGTTCTGATTCACCGAAACTGTGAGATAATAAATTTCTGGTAATTTGTTCCACACCAATAAAGAAAAATAATGAATACAGCATTTCTGGGGAATAGAAGTTTAAGAATTCTGGATTATGGGGTTGATGAACTAGACAGCAAGAGAAATGTAAACAAGGGAAAAACTAATTAAGTGTCTGATACATAATGAAAGGAAGTCTGAATTTATCCTGTGGGTCACAGGGAGTCATTAAAAGTAGATAGTGTAAAGGGTGCCAATACCATATTTGTGTTGTAGAAAGTTATTGCTGGCCCATACAGTAAAGATGGATTGAACAGGAGAGATGATGGAAGAATGGACTCAGACTGTACTGAAATAATTCTAATAAGTGGTTATGTAAGTTTATTAAAAGGCAATGACAGTAGTGAATAAGTGAGAGAAGAAGATTAGAAAAATAGTTATAAGGTAAGACTGACATGATGACCAGTACGAGACCAACAACACGAAAGAAAAAGATTAAAGGAGAATGATTCCAAACTTCTTTGCCCCAATGACATGAGAATAAGGAAAGATAAACAATTAGAGAGAAAGGTTATTTTGGATTTTGAAAATGTCATGGTTTAGCTGCCTAAAGGATTTCCAAATGATTAAAAGGGAGAACTCCCAGTCGGTAAAAAATAGAGTTCTGGACTCTAGAACAGGGTTGAGGCTGGTGATTTATCTGGGAAGCTATCAGTACAGTTGAAGACATGGGAATACATGAGATCATTCAAGAACGGTATGTGCTCTGGAAAGATGATGGCAGATTAAATTAGGGAACATCAACATTTGAATGAAGGTAGAATAAGAGGAACAGAAGAGGTAAATAAGGAATTGTTATTATATTAGGAGTAAAATCTGAAGAAAATGGTATCATAGAAGCTAAGGAGGAGAATTTTTCAAAGAAATGAAGATTGAACATTGCCAAATGTCAAATGACGAATAGAGCATTAAGGAAAAGTCTCTGGATTTTGTTGGCTCTAATCAGAGCAACTTGTCCTTAATAAGAGGGTTTCAAAGGAATGGAGGGTGTTGGAACCACACCATGGTAGATTTTAAGAATAAATGGGAATCAAGACATAGTGGACTGCAAGGAACTTCTTTCAAGTAGCTGGGCAACCAGAGAAGGAATTTAAGGGGAAAGGACCCCATCAAAAAAGTACAAGGATAACCCATAGATTGGGAGAAAATATTTGCAAAGCATATATCCAATATGGGATTTGCCAGATTTATATATAAAATAAATAAAGAACCCTTACAACTCAATAGTAAAAAGACAACCCAGTTTAAAGTGGGCAAAGGATCTGCATAGACATTTCTCCAAAGAAGATACACAAATGGCCAATGGGCACAGGAAACGAGACTCAACATCATTAGTCATCAGGGAAACACAAATCAAAATCACAATGAGATACCACTTTACACCCACTGGAATGGCTGGATCAAAAAGTCAGATAACAGGATTTGACAAGGATGTGGAGAAACTGGAACTCTCATATACTGCTGGAAGGGAGATACAATGAAGCAGCCACTTTGGGAAACAGTCTGGCAGTTCCTTAAATGATTAAATATAGAATTTCCATATGACCCAACAATTTCATTCCTAGGTATATACTCCAGAGAAATAAAAACATATGTCCACACAAAAACTTGTGCACAAACGTTTACGGCAGCATTCTTCAAAAAAGTCAAAGGTAGAAACAAACCAAAATGTCCATCAACAGACAAGTGGACTGAAATACCTGGTATAGCCATCTACACAATGGAGTATTATTTGACCATAAAAAAGAATGAAGTATTGATATATATGCAACAATGTGGATATACCTTGAAAACATGGTGCTAAATGAAAGAAACCAGTCACAAAAGACTTTGTACTATATGATTCCATCCATCTGAAAGTCTAGAAGAGGGAAGTCTAGAGATGGAAAGTAGAGTCGTATTGCTTTGAGCTGGAGGGGGTGGGAGTGGTAGCAAAGGATGGGGTGGATGAGAGCTAAAGGGTACAAGTAATAGTTGCATGTACCTGTGAATATACTAAAGCCATTAATTGTACACTTTAAATGGTTGAAATATGTGGTATTTGTATTATATTTCAATAAAGCTGTTTAAAAAAAAGAAAGCAAAGGGAATAATTCAAGGCAGATAGGGTCAAAAGGAATGTTCCTTTTAGCCCGTGAGAGATTCCAGTATATTTGCACTCTGAAGGAAGGAGTTAGTGGCTATTCAAACTGACTGATGCTCATGATGATAACTCTGAATCATCAGAAAAGGTCAGATCCTGTTCAATATGTAATATCTTTTAGAAAGAATTCCAGCAAAAATATCGAACATAAATTTCCTCCTTTAAACACTCAACTTGCTTTCTTTTATTGGAAAATTAATTTGTGAAGAACATGCATTCCCTCAATGATGATGGACAAATGAGATGTTACTCAAACTAGAGGAATCATGGTTACCAAAAAAAGTGTCTTTTTAAAGAATATTTTTTGTTTCTGAAGTTTTGAGGCAATTTTGGGGCTATGAAAAAAGAAAAGTAAAAATATACCACATCTCATGATTCCCATACAACTGTTAATAAGATCTGTATTGACCTTTAGCTGTCTGGCTCATAAGCAGTAAAGGGGTATAGTCAGGCTTCATACCTGTCACACTGCTCTGGAGTAAGAATGAAAGTGCTATCATAACTCAGCTCTCCAGCTGACAGATACTCAACCAGAATAACTTCTAGTACTCCTCGTGTTTCAGCCAAAGTGTCGTGTTTCTCTTTTGAAATTGTGTTCTGCATTATTATTGCTCTTATTTACTTTTTACAGAGTACTTCATTACTCTTCAATGTCTGCCATTGTAGGATATTGCCTGGCTATTAAAAACAGATTGTTAAAGACTTGCTGGCAAAACCCCAGAGGATCTGTGTGGATTTATTTGTTTTACAATTTATTAAAATTCTCTGGATACAGATGAATTTTTGCTTGCTCAATATTTTTTTTTTATTGTTTCACCTGCTATTGAGTAGAAATTGCAACTGGGAAGGTTTTTGTTTTGTTTTGTTTAAGTTACCAAGTTCTATCGGAATTGTTTGAAAGTGCCTAAATATTTTTTTACTGGAATGATCCACTTTCGAACAACCCACCACCCTTAGGAGGGGGTTACTCACACAAGGTATCCAGATGTCTTGAATAAGGAGCAAATATTCAGCATCTTTAAGAAAGGGTGAGAGAACTTTGGAACTTGGCAGGAGCTCGGCACCATTAAGAGAAGCAACTCCCCATTTCTCCGTTGATGACCAAGGAAAATGGTCTGCTGGATTCTGAGTGTGAGAAAAGGCAGCTGAGAACTTCTATTGATGGAATAAGCCAGGCAAAACAACTTGCCCGGTGCTGTGAGGGTGAGCCAGATCAGAGCGTCCTGTGAAAGCAAGTCCGAGAGGGATGGAGATTCATTTCTGGGAAGAACATAATGAAAGCAAAATGCATAATAAATAATAGCTTGTTTTTCTCTTGACTTGGATTTGAGCTTCGATATAGAGATCAAGTGGTTTTACAGAAAGAAAAGAAGGGTCTCTGGTTTAAATCAAAGTGATGAGTTTCCATTTTGTACCTATTTAGTGAAGAAGGAGTCAGAGAGAAAAAAATTCTTAGGGCTTTTCTGTAATTTTATGTCAAGTATGAAAATGGGCCTATTTCTTTCTTTTTTTTTTTTTAAAGATTTTATTTATTTATTTGACAGAGGGAGACACAGTGAGAGAGGGAACACAAGCAGGGGGAGTAGGAGAGAGAGAGAAGCAGACTACCCACCAAGCAGGGATCCCAATGTGGGGCTCAATTCCAGGACCCTGGGATCATGACCTGAGCTGAAGGCAGACGCTTAATGACTGAGCCACACAGGCACCCCAAAAATGGGCCCATTTCTGCTCTGCCTCCAAAATGGATCACATACAGTAATCTCTTATCTGCAGGGGATGTGTTCCAAGACCCCCAGCAGTTGCCTGAAACCATAGACAATATATACCATGTCTCATACTTGCATACCAATGATAAAGTTTAATTTATAAATTAGGGATCGTAAAAGATGAAAAACAATAATAATAAGATAGAACAATTATAAAAATATACTGTAATAAAAATTATGTGAATGTGGTCTCTCTCTTTCTCAAAATATCTTCTTGCATGGTATTCACCTTTCCTCTTGCAATGAGACACGATGAAAAAATGTCTACATGATGAGATGAAGTGAGGTGAAAGACCTAGGCACTGTGATGTAGTGTTAGGTTACTTTTGACCTTCTGACAACATATCAGAAGGAAGATCATCTGCTCCCAGACCTCAGTTGAGCAAGGGTAACTGAACCTGTGGAAAGTAAAACCACAGATAAGGGGGGACTACTCCTACCTTTCTATCCTGAGACCAGAAACTCCAAATAAGCTCCTTTTTGTGTGTTCAGAGGTCAGAACAGTGAATAGGGACTAAAAGAGGCCTGAATTCTAGAAACAATGTTGTTACCCAGAGGCACAGATCCACTGGCCAGCGTCTGTATGCTGTCAGTAAATTCATGAGAATGGGAAAGACATAGACTTTGGCCTCCAAAAACCTTGGTTTGAATTTCTGTGCCTTCATTTAGTAGCTGAGTGACCTCTTTAAGCCTGAATTGTCTTATTTTTACCTCTCTGTTTTCTCACCCATAAAATGGGGATGATAATACTATCTAACACTGTTTGGCAATCAACTGAGATATATATGAAAACCCTTTTGTAGGTTGTAAAGCATAATACTTATGTTAATTGGAAAATATCCTTGAACATTTTTCATCTAACCTTACAAAGCCAGGATTTGAACTAGATGAGCTATATGACTCCAAAGTTTATTTTTTCCCTAAAATTGCCTTGTTAGTCAACTATAAATTAGTAAATATTTATAAACGATATTTAACAATATCGTTTATAAATATTTTCAACATGTGAGGCATTTTTCTTTAAGAGATACCCAAAAAGAATCAGACATAAATACTGTTTTCAAGGAGCTAATAGTTTATTATGAAAGACAAGACATAGATACAAATATTTACACTCATGAGTTAGAAAATGAGTCTTAAGAGATGTTCATTCAACTAATTGATAATTACTTATTGAGCATCTACAATATGACAGGTGTTGTGCTAGACCTGGGGACCAGACTGATAAGCAAAAATAGACATCATTCCTGCCCTTTTGGAGCTTATTGTCTAAAAGGAGAAGAAAGATTGAATAAATGAAAAAAATCAAAACATTTATAAAGGTTTCAAAGTAGAGATACTTATAAAGTGCGAGATGATTTAGAGAGAAAGACTACCTCCAATGGTGTAGAGGAATGCTTAAAAAAAGGGTTCATTGGAGCTCAGTTTTTGAAGACAGAGAGGATTTGGATGTACCAAATAAGAGGGAAAGTTGTCTCAGAAAGGAACAGACAGCATGAACGGAGGAACAAGGTTAATGAAGGTGTGAGTATTCTGAAGTGTTTGGAGGAATTGAAAGTAAATCCATTTGCTTAATATAAGGGAAGATGATTAGAAAAATAAAAATTGACAGGTGTGTCAAAGCCATACTGTGAGAGTTCTGACTGCCAGATTAAAGAGTTCAGATGTTATTCTGTGGTCCATAAAGAATCTCTGGAGGTTTATGAGCAGTAAGGATCTGAACGGGTCTGTACCGAATAAAATAATCTGCCAGGGCAATGGAGCCTATATTGGGGGTGGGTGAAGAGGTTAGAAGAATAGATGTCATTTAAGGGGCGCCTGGGTGGCTCAGTTGGTTAAGTGTCTGCCTTCGGCTCAGGTCATGATCCCAGGGTCCTGGGATCGAGCCCTGCGCCGGGCTCCCTGCTCAGCGAGAGCCTGCTTCTCCCTCTCCTTCGGCCTGCTGCTCTGCCTACTTGTGCTCTCTCTCTGTCAAATAAATACATAAATAAGTAAATAATCTAAAAAAAAAAAAGAATAGATGCCATTTAAGAAGCTCCTTCAGCAATGAGTTACTCGAGGACTGAGACAAAGAAGGTCTAAATCAGGCAGTTAGCCATGAGAATGCAAAGGGTCCTGCTGTCAAAATATTGACACAACTTGATTGGGAAAGACAAGGACAATAAAGAATCATTAATAAGTATGTGGAAAAGAAAAAAAAATCAGCTGCTGCAAATTGGCAGAACTTTTTTTTTTTTTTCTAAATGGAACCCTATACTAGGGCTGCATATATGTTAACGTAAAACTTTCGGACTTCAATTTATCTATAAAATAAGGTGGATAATAATCGTTGAGATGGAACAGTCACCATAAATGCTTTATTCAGTAAAGCCAATCAATACATTGATGACCATTGGGGAAATTAGATGACCTAGATTCACCTATTCAAGTAGAAAATGGCAGGGCTCGAGAGAAGTTCAGTGACCAGAATGAGCAGAATGAGCACGGAGTTTCACAAGCGAGGAAGTTGAAGTCCGCAGAGCTTAAAGGACACAAGTGAGGCCAAACAACTAATAAGAGGCAGAGCCCAGATGTCTTCTTCCCGGGCCAGGGCTTTTTCACCACTTCACGGAGCTCTTACTTTTAACACTGATGTTTATTTAGGAAAATGATACTCTCCTTGCAGCTGGGCTTGCCCAACCCATAACGGTTGCACACTGCTTCAGAGAGGCAGTGAGGGAGAGAGCCCTTCTTACTTTGGATGAAAACAGCTGGGTATAGGCTAATACAGCAGGGCTCGCACCAGATTCTCTGTTGTGTCCACCCTAGGATTCTGTCCTGAGTCTGAGGAAATTAAATAACTGATGGGAAAAGCCACAGAGGACTGAGAAGCCGCTCAGGAAAGACCTCACTCCAAGGCAAAAAGAAGCCAACAGGTACTGACTTGGATCGAGTCAGAAACCAGGTCTGGGAGAGAGCACATTGCTCGGGGCCTTGTCACTGTTGTCTTCCATTTGAGTTGCAAGGTAAAGGGACCGCACCAAAAAGCCAATAAAACGTAAAAAGTGATTTCTCCCCCATCTCTGTGAGATAATTGAGAATGCAAGGTGAAAATGGCAGGGATGTCAGCAAAAGAGGTACGGGCAGCCTCCAGGGCAGTGGGTTGCCTGCTGTGGCAGCCATAGTCCGTGCTGTGTTGACCAGATTGACGACACCTACTTGCAGACATCAGCTCTCTTCGTTTTAGGCATTGACTCATCAACGCAAGGAGTAGCGGCAGCAAATACGCCTTTACTTGGCACTTAGTAGCTCCATTGTTACTTTTACATTGGTAACATTCTGGGAAAGAAGTGGATACGAATGTGGAAGTACCAAGGGTATTTGTGGAATCATCTAGGGAACTCCCAGAATTCCTAATGTGGAAATTCAGGGGGTTGAAATTCCGCTAGTACGAAGTGGCATGAACAGGTAAATTCTCGTATTTACCTAACCTTTCTTCCATAGGTAAAAAAAATAAACCAAATTTAAGCCTATTTTTATTATTATTATGGTTGTTATTTTGAAATAGTCTTAGGATCTGAAACATTGTTGGGAGTTTGGTGGGTTTATATTTCTGAGTACTCATGGGTTCTGTAGAAATTGACCTCTGAAGAGTTGACCCTTTGCATCATGAAATCTACTGGTGAGTTTTGTGGAAAACGTAAAAGGCCATTTGAAATGACTATTTTTCTTTTGCTAGATTTCAAACAAGCTCTTGTGCCATGTGTTGACCCGTAGAAAGAGCACAAGATTAAGAGTTAGAGATCTGACTTTTAGACTTATTGTGCAATAGGAACTTAGGAAATTTATTTACTTTTTCTGTCTGACAGTTTTAGCTTTAAAAATAGAGATGTTTCTGGAACTTTGGTGAAATTCTGTTCAGTAAAATAGGATTTGTTTTAAATTGTATTCAACTACAGGAAATCTAACTTTCCATGGGATTATTTCATAGCCTTTGCAGTATGGTTTTCGAAACTGTGTTCATGATAATATTAATACTCGTAAGATATTCCTTCATTAAATCAGTGGGCAAATGGTAGATTAAACAAAGTTAAATAAGTCTCATTACTAAGGGACTTCTCTGAAACTTTAAAATACGCTTTGTCAGTATCCAAAGAGGGAATATATTATATAGGATTTCTCATCTAACTAAAGTGTTTCAGAGAATACAAATGTGGGAAAATCTGTGTGTAGTATTATTTGGATTTTTTGAAACATGCTAATGGACAATTTGATTAGGATCCTTTTTCTTTTTTTTTAAGATTTTATTTGTTTACTTTGTCAGAGAGTGAGTGAGTACAAGCAGGGGAGTGGCAGGCGGAGGGGGAAGCAGACTCCCCACTGAGCAAAGAGCCTGATGTGGGACTCAATTCCAGGACCCTGGGATCATGGCCTGGGCTAAAGGTAGACACTTACCTGACTGAACCACCCAGGCATCCCTCCTTTTTGTTTTTGTCAAAAAAAAAAAAAAAGAAAGAAAGCATTTATTAGTCTGAATCAAGCCTAATGATGAATATATTTGAATGATGAGAATTTTCAATGCCTTTTCTGATAACAGGGAATTGGAATATATTGGTATTTTTAAATTGTCATTAATTTGTCAAGAGTTGACTCAAGAATTCAGGAGCAAGTGAAGGAAGAGAAGTGGCTTCTCTACTGGTTTTGGCTGAACTGGGGTTGAGGCTTAAGGCAAGGCAGCGAATAAATAAGGTACTCCTATCTACATTCCTGAGTTTTGAACATTTGCATTCCACAGCCAAAGCATTTTGAGCTTCTTAGATACTGGGTGATTCATTACAATCCAGGGATGTGTTTTCAACTCTTAGTGGAGACCTAATGCATGTCTACCACATACTGGGTAGATATCCTAGCAGTTTCCTATAAAAGTGCATATAATGGCAGTGAGCCTCTGGAGGCATCAATTTTTACAACATGGCACTGGCCCCTCAGACACAGACGACTGGTCCAGAATATGAATCCATGACCTAATCTAAGCTAATGAGAATCCCTTTTCTAAAAATTTTGAAATGGAATGATAGGATTCTGGGCTTAGGTTTGGCTCATCTTTTAATTGCTATAGTGAGCAGACACCTGTTCATGACCAATTGCACTGGAATGCAGGAAAAGTTGTCTGCAGAGCATGGTAAGGATGAAGCTGACATCTAAGAGAGGAAGAGCTGAGAGGTAGGAAGACATCCCAGCTCTCCAGGCCTTGGTTTTCTCTCCTCCGGAGAGCTGTGCATTTTTTATCTTGGGTACAACAAACCATCTCTATATTCTATCATTTTCCCTCTCAAAATAACCTGAGTTTGTTTCTATTTTTCTGAACAATGAGCAAATGATGTTGTTCAGTACAAAACAATACAAAGAAATGATACTGTTCCAAATACTGAATGTATGGTTGATAAAACAGAAGGATCAGGTTGAGACGAAGTATAACATAGTAGGAAATGCATAGTCTTGGGTGACACACACTTGAGTTTGAATCCTGGCTCTTCTAACTGTAGGAGCCCACTGACAAAGGGCAACATTACCGTCTCTGAGCCTCGTCTCCTAATCTACAAAATGGGTATAATAAAAATACTTCAAAGAGTTTGGGTGAGGATCCAATAGATGACACATAAAATGCTGAAAAAGCACATGGCACATAATGAGAATTCAATAAATTTTATAGCCATTATTAACCATTTTCTCATGGAAATAACTTTAATCAGCTTGTCACCCTCATAATTGTCAAAGATTGGAGGAAAGGAATGGGAAAGGTGGGAAAGGAAAACAGAAAAAAGGGAGGAAAATCATCCAGACTAGGCCCGGGAAAGACGTCCTGCCATCCCGACTGTCCCTGAAAATCATTCCAGTGCCCTTCTTGCTCAGAGAGCTTTGCACACATTTACACCAAGGGGTCAAATCATCCCTTTCAGTTCATTCTCCAGGCTAAGTAAGCTGTCTTTAGGACTATCTGCATGACCACTCCTTTCTTCTTTGCAAGGACAAGATGCCCATGAATTACCCCTGAGTAGAACTGGCCTGGTGAACAAACTGCCTCTCTGCAGACAAGGATCTCTGGAGCTAATGAAGAGTGCAGAAAAAGCCATAAGTTCTCTTCCACATGCTCACTGTCCTGGGGACAAAAAGTACGCAGGTCCCATCCTCCAGTGCCCAGGCTACCATGCTGCTCATTGAGAAGATTCAGTAACCCACCCCTTGCCTTGCTCCACCACGTGTTTTGAAAAGCAAAGGCAACACTGTTAACCATGAGTGTAAAAAATACCATATTATTTTTGACTTTTTCCTAACAGGAAAATAGACTATTGTCAGTATATGTCTTTCTTTCTTATTGGTCATTTTCAATGACCTTGTTTCTGTATCCTTTTTTCATATTGCCTCCTTGCTCCCTATAGGATTAGATGTTCTGTTGGCAAAGGTAATAACGTAAATGAAAATATTTCTATTTCTGCAGGGGCAAAAAAAAAAAAAGACTTAAGTGAACCTGTTTGGGGGTAGTGCTTAAGCTGGGGAAAATTCTCTAGGTTAAAACAGGAGGGGGAGGAAAGGAAGACCAATCCGGGGCTCAGAATTAGATAAGGCACAGAGGGGCTTGGCTCAGGGTGTGAGGGAAAGGGTAACTGTAGACTGACCTGAGTGGGCTCACTTCTCTCACTGAGGGAAGCTGGCAAAGACCACAGCCTAGAACATTCCATTATTAAATTCTGCTGTTTTTCAAGGTGGGCACAAGAAATATGTCTTCTGCCTGCCATGACATGACTCTTATTCTGTGTAAGACATGCAGAGACTTTTTTTAGAGATGCCACAGGTTACATTCCCTGGCTGGATATTATTTCCTATCATAAAAATAAAAATATGCCCCAAATCTTGATTAAAAGCATGAATTATTTTTTGATAACATATTTTAATGCAATCACTCATCTTTTTTGGCTCATTCCCTATAAATCTAGGGAAGTCAGTCTTAGGTGGTTTCCTTGCTATGACTCTCACTTTAGCCTCGCTTTCATAGGTTAATTAGGTCTGTCTGGAATTTTTTTTTTTTTTTAATTCCTAAGGTCCTTTAAAGATGCTAATGAAGACTGGTCAATTATTCAGCTCTGGGTTTTTAAATTACTTTCTCAGCCCTGTAATTTTGAGCCAAATGGAATCCATTAGCACCTGTTGGCTTTGTAGCTCCTTTATCAGTAATATGGGATTTAGTTCATAAGGTTTTGGGGGGAAAAACAATAAAATAATGGAATAAAGGAAATTCTCCTATCCCTACAACTTATTTTTTATATTGAATGGCAACCCCATGCTTCTCAATAGGCAGAAAAAAACCCCACACCATATGTAAAAGCGGGCTTTGGGAATGTTAATGTAATGATTGATTAACAGGTGACCTTGTTAAATAAGTTAATAAATTTGGGAATGAGTTCAAGAAGGTGAGGAAAAGGAATGTGTTCTGAAGAAATTGGGTTCATGAGAAGGATGGAGATGGGTAGAAAACGTTTGGGCCTGTAGAGCAGCGGCTCGGGGAAGTCTCTCTCAGACAACAAGGGCTGAAGAAGCTTAATTTCACCTTCTTGTGGAGCTTTCTTAAGTAATTATCTCTTTTCACTTATATAAAATTATTTCCCATTATGCTCTGCTGGAACCATAGAAGGCAGAGCTCCCACCCACTATATAAATAAAGCAAGATGAATGATTAAATACAAGTACCACAAGGCAGTCATTTGCATACTTAAAGAAAGACAAAGCCCCTGGAGAAGACCATTCCAGCAGGGAAAGAAGGAAGACCTATGATTTGGAACACTAGAAGTCTTGAGTTGGTTTTTCTGTTGTAGTTGTTTTGATTTTTTTAGAGGTCTAGCCAAAGACTGTAGTGTTGCACTTTTATAGAATGTATTCATTCATTCATTCCACAGACTCACCAACTCCTAAATGGCAGGCATTGTGGTAGATGCTGGAGGTATAAAATAAATCAGACACATTTGCACATTTCAAGGATTTAGCAAACTTCGGTGGGAGAGTTACATGTAAGCAATTTAATACAATAATCATATGGCAAAAATTGGTAATAGTAGTATAGAAAATTAAAAGGAGATTCAAGGGAAGTCCCTTCTAGTTCAGAGATGTCAGTATCATTTTATAGAGGTGCCAACAGTTGAATTATAATTCAAGAGACAAGCAGGAGTTCACCAGGTGGAAAGGGGAGGGTGCCTGTTCTGGTGAAGAGAAGGGCATAAAAGAATGGCAAGCACATGAATGAGTTTCATGTGATACGGCAAAGTTGTGGCTGAAGCGTGGAGTGAATGGGGATGTAAGTGGAGGATGGTCAAGGGAGTTGAAGCATCGGTCAACACCAGACTGTGAATGGATTTCTCTGCTGTCCTCTGTAAGTTAAGAATTTTGGAATTTATGTCTTATACAATAAGATCTACTGTCTGGTTTTATTTGTACATTTTGTAGCAGAGAAACATGAAAAAATGTGTCTTAAAAGGGTTAACACTTGTAAGACATATAGAACGGATTGCAGAGAGGATAGGAAGTGATAGAAGAAGACCAATTTATTGTAATAATCTTAAATGAGAACTAGAGCTTGAACTAAGGTGGCAAAAATAGAGAAAAGAAGGAGTCAAGATATATTGATGAAATACAATTATTAATAAGAATTGGTGTCTGGTTGGATCTGGATGTTGGGAGTCAAAACATTCAGAAATAACCCAAAGATTTCTAGCCTAAGCAACTGGGTGATGTCACCCACTGCTCTGGAATATAGGAAGGCAGCAGGTCATGAGAGAATGCAGTAAATTCAGTTTTGAACATGTTGAATTGGAGGTTCCTATAGGGTAGTCAGGATGACCTGTTCTCTAGGCAACTAGAAATATGGGATTAGGATTTAGGAAAAGCTAAAAGGACTAGGAATATTGTTTTGGTGGTCACTAGAATTTAGGGGGAAATTGAAATCACAGGTGTGGATAAGATCACCCCAGCAAGAGCACAGAAAGGGAGAAAATGTAGTCTACACATGTGGGAGGGAAGCCAGGAAAGGAGATGGAAGAAGAGAAGTCATGGGGATAGAAGAACCAGAGAAGAGCGGAGGAAAAAGTAATTCCAAGGAGGTAGGAGCAAGCAACAGTATTTCATTACTCAGAGGCATCCTATAAAAATACAATCTCTTTTGAGATGCCTGGGTGGCAGAGCTGGTTAAGCGTCTGGCTCTTGGTTTCGGCTCAGGTCGTGATCTCAGGTTGTGAGACTGAGCCACAGGTCAGGTCTGGCTCTGCGCTCCATGGGGAGTCTGCTTGAGATTCTCCCTCTCCCTCTGCCCCTCCTGCTCGTGCTCATTCTCTCTCTCAAACAAATACATAAATCTTTTTAAAAAGTGCAGTCTCTTTTGAACTTGGTAATTACTAGTGATCTCAGTAAATTCAGTATCATGGTAGTGATGGGGCAAAAACCAGATTATAGTGGGTTGAAGAGTGCATGGAAGGTGGCGGGGGTCGGGGGGGAGCAAGAATCAGTGATTTGGAGATTAATGAAAAGAGAGCAGAATCAAGGAAGGAGTATATTTAAAAAGAGAGAGAGAGAGAGAGAGAGAGAGAGAGAGAGAGACATGCTTATAGACTTAGGACAAAGCCCAGAGGAGAGAGGACTGTTGAAGATTCGGGATGGAGTAGCAACACCGAGGGAGCAGAACCCATTCTGTATCCTCACATGCTTTAAAATTATATCTCCCAGCCTAAACTGCAGCTGTTGGGAATCTGAATAGCAGCCAATTAAATGTGAAATCAATCTATAGCAAGATCTACCTGGGTGGGGATGGTATATTTTGTTTTTAGAACCAAAACAAAAATAATTGCGAACTTATGAACCATTTATAGTCCTTTTTTTTTTTCTTCCACAAACTATTCAAGTTAACAGGGGAAAAATAAAGTTTCTAAATAAAGTCTTCTTCTAGGATTGCATTTTTGACTTGCCAAGCCAAACGAACCAAATCTTTTGTTTCTCTAGCAATCTTGCCTCCCAAGAAAAATACACCTGCAAGTATCAGGGGCCAGGTTTTCCCCACCCACAGCCATTTTTTTTTCCCCTCAAGCAACGTTAGAGGGCACTTCTACATTGTGCTATGCTATCCTTCAGCCAAGAAGGTTAAGCAAGTGTAAGTTAAGGCAATCAAATCACTCTCTTTATTTTGGAGGTAAAGTAATTGCCCCCTCATTTGCTCCTGCAGATGCTCCGGCTATGAAGTGATTCCTTCAGTGTATTCCAGGGATAGACAGTTGGAGGATTCTTGACAGTTTTGGCGCGGTAGCAGGCAAGTTACCATGTGTTAGTGCTTGTGATAATAGCTATTGTCTGTACCATCTAATTATCTCGTCTGGCATTCGACAATCAGTCATTCTTCCGTGGCTTGAGGAGAAGCAAACTCCATATTTTATGTGCATCATGGAGACACTGATTCCCTAAGTGCAAAACCCAGACACTTTATGTGAAGTCCTGGCGTGGAGGCAGGCTTTGTAAAACTCCAAACTATGGAAACTTTTCCCAGTGTATTTTGTTTTGGAAGTTTGGGGTTTTGAAAAAATGAAAGCAAAAGACAGTCGTTCTTGAGATTCTTCTGGTAGCTAGAAATTCTCATACACCTAGACAGTGGTTTGTTTCTCCACTTATTAAGGGGAGAGAGGGGAAGTGAACAAGTTTTGAATGCTTACTATATGCTAGGCACTGTGAGAAGTGCATCCTTTGCCTTATTTATTTCTCACAACAATCCTGAGAGAAAGAGAGAGAGAGAGAACAAGAGCAGGAGCGAGTGAGAGAGGAGCTCCCCTCATTATAGACATCTAGAAATTCAGACTTAAGTTAAATAGTTTGTTGCAGATACCACATCTAGTGAAGGGTAGAGCTGACAGCTAATTCCACTCTGCCTAACAATTCCTAGTACCTTCTCTTAAGTATCCTTTTAAGACATTTTTTGATTTTACAAGGAACAAAAAAGGTTGGCTCTACACAGAAGTGGAAAGTAGTAGCCAAAAAGAACCGTAAGTGGATCTTATTATGGACCACCATAATAAATAGACCACCATAATAAATGCACCAACTTCTGCGGCAATATGGTAGACCTCTTCACTGACCCTGACATAAGCCATGTACTTAGGCACATTTGGAATGCCTTCTCTTCTCTCCCTCTAACCAAATCCCCCCTTCTGAACCCAGTTCATCTCTCTCTTTTTCCTTGAAGCCAGCTGTGAGTGCACAAGCCTCCAATGGGCCTCTCTTTTTTTGATCTCTTGTTTTACTCTAGAGAGCTTCAGACAGTTTAATTCATTTAAATTGATACTGCTATATACTTTTACCCAGCATCTTATTTGCCTTGTCTCCTTACTAACCTTTCTTATTTTTTTTCTTTAACACTGTCCAGTACTTGACATGAATTAAGGCCTATAGCAAGGAAAAAGTGATGGGTAACACTTGGATGAGTAGAAGTCCTTTTGATTTGATGAGTAAAAGTCTATCGTTGAAGTGCGTGGGATAGAGGAATGGAGACAGAAGACTACATAGGAAAAAATGTAACATTTTTTTTCTTTTTTTAAAAATTTTTTTATTGTCATGTTAATCACCATATATTACATAATTTGTTTTGGTGTAGTGTTCCATGATTCATTGTTTGTTCATAACACCCAGTGCTCCATGCAGAATGTGCCCTCCTCAATACCCATCACCAGGAAAATGTAACATTTTTGAATTGTGAGGTTAAGGCAAGCTCCATGGGTGTGCCGTTTAATGTGGACGCAAACGTATGTTTTTGACAAGCTAAGACTTCCTTTCTTTGGACTACGGGAAACAATT
Organism: Callorhinus ursinus; assembly: GCF_003265705.2. Taxonomy (NCBI): domain Eukaryota; kingdom Metazoa; phylum Chordata; class Mammalia; order Carnivora; family Otariidae; genus Callorhinus; species Callorhinus ursinus. Next base: position 5,946,673 of record NW_027397089.1, read on the forward strand.
GCTTTTCATCTACTCCATCAGCTTGTGTGGAAGCCCAGCACAGGCCACCAAAACAACAACCATGAAGAATGCAATGGCAAGCAGACATCCCAGAGAAGAGTTTGCTGCAAGTTGTCCACTGCCATTCCGCATCCATTGGCACCCATTGGCACCTTATTTGCTCTGATACCTCAGGGACTAGAAGCCTTAGAGATGCATTTCCCTAGACCCTCTCAACAGAAGACTTTTGTGACCCTTTAGTGTTAACTAGCTTTGAAAGAGGCATGTGGGCTGTTTTGACAGCAGAGCGCTTTCCCGAAGTCTCGTGACCTTTGGCTGCAGAGGCATATTTTCTGGGTACTTTGCACCAGAGAGGAAGGTCAGTTGGTCCTCTCCCAATCCCTTCCAACAGTTTTCTAAACACATGTTGTCCTTTATGACAACCATTTTCAGTTTCAAATACCTAGAATGATTTTCATTTTCTTGATGATAACAGAAAAGGACTTGAGCTCAGACCAGAATCCTAACTCCACCCTCAGTGACAAAGGTTAAGAGTAAGAAGCAGTAACAACTAAGGGTATCTGGCTTTTCCTTTCTAGGTTTGTGCTGAGCCCTTTTCTCTGTTATAAGACTGCTCTGGACTGACTGTGCTCCCCCGCTTCCCACCACACACACACACACACACTCACATGTTAAGCCCCCTAGACCCCAGTGTGATATTTAGAGATGAAGCTCTTTGGGAAGTAACTAAGGTTAGATGAGGTCATGAGGGTGGGCCCTCATGAGGGGATTAGTCAGTGGCTTTATAATAAGAGGAAGAGCGAGAGCTCTCTCTACCACGTGAGGACACCGCAAGAAGGCAGCTGTCGACAAGCCAGGAGGAGAGTTCTCACTAACAGCCGAATTGGCCAGCATCTTGATGTTGGACGTTCAGCCTCCAGAACTGTAGAATAAATGTGTGTTGTTTAAGCCACCCAGGTTATGGTATTTTGCTATAGTAGCCTGAGCAGATTAATACAACAAGGATTACAATTTCTAATGTACTAAACCTATTTCCCTGCTCTCGCTCCATTTCTTCCCATTACCGTGGCGCCTCTGACACCTGCATTTTATCACTCACCAGCTAGACCAGAACAGCTACCAGGAGGGGCCTGAGCCTCCTTAGCACATGGATTCGGGCTATGTTCTGAAATTCTTGAGTGACCTCAGAGTCTGACCCAGGCTGGTTCACTACCTCATTCGCTGACAGTTAGGAAGATGGCTGGAGGCTTGCCCCGACACTGGGAACAGCCAAACACCCACCCTCAAGTGATTATTACTCTGCTCTATCCTCTGTTTCTTTTTAAGCTTGGGCTAAGGGTGGACATCATTCTTGAAGATACCATAAAGAGCAACGACTTCTGTAAATATTGCCTTTGTTTTTGCAAGAGAGGTATATCCCCAAAGCTAGAGAAGTATCTCCTGAGCCCTGGAAACGGAGCAACCTGGGACTCCCAACCCTCTTAGAGAATAAACTTTCTACCTTTGGTAATCCCCCCACTGGTACCTAATCCTGAAAGAATGGGCCAAATCCCCAAAGAATCCGATGGTTTTCAACTCAGGCCCCTTTAGACATTCCACTTAAGCCCCAGGGAAAACATTGCCTAGATTTACTTCTTGCAGGCACCCCTTAAACTTGAAGGATGAGGAGGGGTTTCTTTACCCAAATGATCCAAAATATCTTTGTAGGAGAAAAGTAGAGTGTTCCTTTGGAAATACTGGAAAAGCTAACTGATAGAATGTTGCAACAAAAAATCAGGAGTATTATACTCAACCTGCAGCTCTGAAAGTAGAAATCCTCTCTCCTGATGGGGTTAAGTTTTTGGTCATGCCTGACACATAACTGGTATTAAAAATGGAACGAATCGATCATTGAGACAGATGAACTAAAGAGAAAAGGGGGTCACACTGTACTATGGTCTTTCTTGAAGTGAAAACCACAGAAAACATGAGCAGTTGAATGAGGATGACACAGATTCTACTGTGGGACTCTCTATTCTACATTTGCTTGAAACACTAGTTGTTGGTTGTGACGGGATGTAGAATTACTTGGGCCGAATCCAAAATTATTGAGCAGCTCCAACCACTTCCACCGGGATCCCAAATCCAACTCTACGTAAGGTATACTCTTCATTGCTGCGTATGGCTCTGGTGAACTGTACTAAATCCCAGAGGAAGCATTAGACCTCACATTCTCTTTTAATGGAATGGCTTGTGGAGGAGGGCGAGGGTTGGCAGCTGGGTAGTAATACAAACGTGGTTCCAGATAAAAGAGAGGGAAGACCCTATTCAAAAATCTGGATACCAACCGTACCTTGCCAGTAGGGGTAGCTGCTGAGCTGCCAAAAGATGACATGTTAGTAGAGCAGTTCTTTCAGGCCTGGTGGGAGCGTCAAAGACCTGGTCCAAATTTTCCAGTTTATTTCTGGCCACTGCCCCTAAAACATCGTATCTTTCGGCCATGCAGAACTATTCATTATTGCTTTACCACACCCAAATTTGCTTTTGTTCATGTTTTTCTCTCTCTGCCAGGAATGTTATCTCCTTCCCATTCTTCGAAGCTAGATCAGATACGACCTTCTCTGACCAATCATCTCAGAACCCCTAGGTAGAACAAATCCTCCCCTAGATGATGTGTTCTGCCTGCCTGCCTGCCTGCCTGCCTACATATTGTTCACACTATTTTGCAATTGTTTCTTTACCTATCTAGTCTCCATCTGGAATATGAGGTGTCTGAGGGCAAATTCGTGTGGTGCTGTTTATCAGTACCTGCTATAGGTACTGTGCTAACAGACACTTCCCTGGGCAAGGAAGAAAACACCATCGAGAAATCATATCAGGATTGCTCAAAGAGTCCATGTTCCCAAAGACACCATGATTACTCATGGCTGAAAGGATTTTTATGTTTAACTCTCCATCTAGGACATTAGAAACTCACTTCCCACTAGACTCCATAGGCAAGCATATTGGTAAATGTGAGGTGAGTGATTTCTGTGTGAGTCGGTGTCCTCACTTTGAGGGATGTCTTTTTCCTAGGATAGGACCGGCAGGGGACATTGAACAGTTAACATTACTAGAAACACGTAGAAGAGAGGTACGTGAGGTGCCCGGGACATGCCCTGGACAGACAGCGCACACATCTCTGGAGCGCTTGAGAGTCGTTAGCCCTGGCGAGGGAAGCCTGGGCCCATCTTCTCAGTCATCACCCCCAACAACAGAGCCAATTTCGCTTGCAGGCTAATCTGAGTGCTGCTTAAGGATTGTTCCCCACTGACTTCTTTCACCACCAGGTAGTTTTAGGAGATGAGGGAGAAAGAGTGAGAGGAAAAGGGAGATTCAAGAATCAGAATTCTTATAACAAGGAAGAATTTCCACATCAAAACCTAGATCTGTTTGTGCCAAGTGTGAAAAGGCATGAAATAGCTAGGCATGAGCTATTCCCCAAAGACTTGTCTTTTACTAGAAAGAACTTTGTAAATGTTAATAGGTATTAGACTGGCTGGAAGTGGATGTGCTCTGGGCCCAGAGACATAAAATAATCATCACTTTGTTTGTCTGATTCTAAATGGGCTTAGTATTGATTCGCATTATAAGAATTCCAAATTCCCACTACTCTGGGAAAGTAATCCAAACCCACTGCTTTTCATTCCTGGTTGTTTCCTACACATGAAACTTCTTTGAAATTCTGCACCAAATGTGGAGAAGAATACATATGAGAAAAAGGCTGACCAAATATTGCATCTGCTCCCCTTGCCTGGTTCCATCCCAAACACATGAGGCTGGGTTCCATTTCAGCTGGTTCTCAAGGGTGTGGCTTGAGTTCCGGTTGATACAGTTCTAAGAAAGCTTGAGAGAACAGCTGTAGTGTGTACCAGAGGGCTCACCTCTACTCCATGGGACTTAGGAACACACGTGAATACCACATTACATGTCATTAAAAACATGGACGTTAGAGTCTTACAGTGAAAGGGACTTTAGAATTATTTCCTCCTACTTTACAGTGAAGGATCAGAATAGTGAGTTGGCAACACTGAGACTAGAAACCTGTCTGCTGACTTCCACAGCCATACTTCTTCGACTCTGCCGCGAACTCTCTCCAGTAGAGAACATTCTAACTTGTAAATCCATCATGGCACCATGTGAACTTAATGCATATAGCAAGTCTATTCATTCGCTCGTGAATTTAACAAATAGTAATCGTCGATTACGTGCCAGGACTGTTCTAGCTGCTGCGCGCGATGATATTTCAGTGAACAAAACGGACTGAAATCAGTACACTTGCAGGGTTTATAATTCTAATGGGTTACATAAGACATGCGTACTAAGGCTCATCTGACAGATCAGGAAATGCAGCCTCAAAAAAAAAAAAAAGGCTTAGGAAACAAGCTAATTAAAGACAGATTTGGCACTATGATTTAGACTTCTTGCGCCAGGTCTTCCCTAGCATGGATATAAATCCATGATTCCATCTCAAAAGGTGTTCAGAGCCTGAAGACGTGAAAAATTCTGTTCACACAATCCTTCTTATTTAAGTCAGGCAAAAATCTCTCTAAGGACGGAAGCTATATGAGGAGGGAGAGCTAGAAAGTTTTCATTTAAAGAACGCAGATGTATTAGGTTTGCTTGTAAGTCTCCATGACATTTTGTTTTCTTGGTGCTTGTTATGGGTTGAGTTGTCTCCCTCCAAAAAAGATATGTTGAAGTCCCAGGTACCTCATGTGACCTTATTTGGAAGTAGAGTCTTTACAGATATAATCAAGTTAAAGTGAGATCAGCAGAGTGGACCCTGATCCAATAAGACTGGTGTCCTTATAAAAAGGGGAAATTTGGACACAGAGACAGATACTCATAGAGGAAGATAATGTGAAGACACAGGGAGAATGCCCCTTCTCATCCAGGGAATGTCTGATGCTACGGGAAGTGAGGAGAGAGGCACAGGGCAGATTCTTCCTCACAGCTCTCAGAAGGAACCCATCCAGCCAACAACCTGATTTTGGACTTCTAGCCTCCAGAACCGTGCGGCAATACTTTTCTGTTGTTTGAGCCATCCGGTTTGTGGCACTTTGTTATGGCAGCTCTCGGAAACTCATGCTGGAATCCTAGCACATCCATTTATTTCATGTTCTTATAAAATAAAGCACCTTTTTCTTTTTTTCATGAGAAAAGTCTTCCCATACCTGCTGAATTCTCCCACACTTCTCCGGTCAGGGACACAGATATGCTGAGGTTAGAGCTGGAAGACAAACAGATCTCAGACAAGTATTATAGTGATGGAGACTGAGTGAAAGTCTGCCCCGCCCCCAGTCGGCCACTCATACAACATTTCATGGCTCTGGGCAACTGTCTGTAAGTGACGGGAGACCCAGCCCCAAAGATAAAGGAGGTCTGTTCTCTTACTGTTTATTGTTAAGTCAGAAATTTTCAAAAGTTTTAACCATATGACTCATGCAATGAACAAACCCACACAGTGTGAGAAGATATAAGGAAAGAAAATATTCTGATATCATTTATACCAAAAAAAAAACCCCCTTCTAACTGATTTTGAATCATAGAAGAAAAAAAATATATGAATTTTCCTTCCTAGTGCACTATCTTTGAAACTCACAGAGAAAGAGTTTTGCTTACATGTTCTCAGATACCACCAGTCGAACTGAAGTACTTTATTTATAGTTGTAAATCAGTGTCAAATTTAGGGATCGCTAAGTTTGAGCACTAAAAGGATGAAAACTATATCAACTTGCTGGACCGAGGAAACTTCTTGATGACAGGAAATCTCTGGGACACTAAAGCAGGTGCCCATCATAATGTCTGTTGAGTTGGAGTAAATGAAAAGCTAATGAACAAGTGAAATAGAGACCTCTTTATTATCCACTGGAAAGGTATGGAGGGCTGAGGGGAAACAGGGGAGGTGAGGTGTGCTATGTTTACTGCGCCTGTTCTAGAACCATTACAGTCTACGTTATAATGTGTTTCCCTGCACAGGGTTGTTTATCATCATCTCTGTACATGTGATTGTTTACATATATAGATGTCCTCAGGAGAGCACTTGAAAATGTCCAGTTATGTAATAGTACCTAGCAGAGGTTCAGTTTTAACCCGTTCAAGCGACTGTGTTTGAACCATCACATTCCATTCCCCTTGCATATCTCATTATTGCCAAAAATGGCCTTTGATACCTCAGTCCTGGTCTCTTCTCTTAGTGCATTCACTGTAACACAGTGAACTTAAGGGTCCAAAGCACCTGCTTAGTGAGTGCATAGCAGTTTTGTACTCACTACAAGAACACAGCAAAAACAAAGTAAGGAAATAAGTGATTTTTATTGTAGTTGTGCCTGATTGATGTCCTCTCTGAGGAAAAGTTGACCTAGCAGTCTATTGAAAAACTTTCCATATCTTGATGCCATCTCTATGGCACCATCTTTTTTCTTAGTTTCCACCTTTGTCCTCAGAACAAGATGCTCTTAAGAGCAGAGCCTTTGGAGCCAGAATGCTCAAGTTCAAATCCAAGCTTTGCCACTCATTAGCTCTGTTACCTGGGAAAAGCCATTTAACCTTTCTATACTCGATTTCCTTGTGTGTCAAATACGGATAATAACAACACCTGTATCGTGAGGTTGATTTAAGCATTAAGTGTGTTAGTATACATAAAGTGCTTAGAACAGTTTCTGCTACAAAGTATATACTGTATAAACGTTTACGTCCGTGATTACTGTACTGGCTCACTAGATAATATATAAGGGGTGGAAGAAGGCAATCAGCCATACAGAACAACATTAGTAAGAGGCTTAGAAGTCTTCCCGTTGCCAATTAAAAGGAAAAGAAAATGGACAGATATTGGAGATTCAGAAGAGAAGGTAATTCTGTGGCAAAACACACCAGTCCTTACCAAGGAAAAGGGGGCAAAGTATTTGTATTATTTTAAATAGCAGGCTCTTGCTGAACACGGTTCTACAGTTCAGCACTTGAGGCAGATGGTAAAAGCCACATGCTTGTGGATTTTCCCACTTTTTCCACACTCACAGACTCACCACCACTTTTGGTGCCCGTGGTTTAACCTCTGTTTCTCTAACTCCTGTTTATGAGTCAAGCGGTTTCATGTCATCAGATTGATGAGGAAAGTGTGAACAGGGGATAAGGTTGTGGAAGCAGTTTCCACACTGGGCAGGACCACAATGTGCCAACGCTAAGAAGGAGAAAAGAATTCAGTCTTCAGGCTTTGAGGGACTGGGCTTAGTTAACTCTGAGAGCTTGCATGCAATCAAAGTAGCTATCAGAGCCTACAAAAGGCATTTTTTTTTTTTATTGGAGCATAAATAAAGGTCTCAGTGTTGGAGGAGGCGAGGCAGAGGCGATGGTGGCAGCCCAGCAGGGTGGGACTGGGGTCAGAGACAGGCAACCAGATTCTTGATAATGTCTCTCCCTTTCTGCTTGGAAAGGGCATAGGTCAAAGTCCACCAATGATGGCGGCATCCTGTGTGGTCACAGCAAAGTTCAGTAATGAGTTCAGCAGGGCACTGTGATGTGAGCCCCACTAAGCTGTGTGTTTCAGCTGGTGTGCTTCTGCAACAATTTGCTGATGAAAGCTGCTGAAGAAAAATCCTATTCCGTTATTCTTTGCTCATGCTTACCCCCAGGAATTGTCTCAGAATCCCATGGAGTCAACAGAGGATCAGAACTCCCCAAGCCCTCAGAGATTCCCCACGCCTCCATCCCCATCTAATGCCAGGGGCGAAGAAACAAAGCTTAAAGAGGTTAAGTGACTAACCACCAGCTAGTCAAAGAGCCGGGACTGGACTTTTCTGTCCCCTAAAGAGGAGGTCTTTTGCATTTTCCACTGTCCCATCCATACCTCACCGGATTCTGGTGGTCATCTGCTACAGAATTCTTGAAAGAACAGAATATTTTTAGTCTCTAGATTACCCTCAAAGATGATTGGCAGCAATTCCAGGGTCAAAGACACAGTTCCTTTATGGGCATGTGGGTAGGTCCTTTCTCATTGACCCGATTACTTGTGTTATAGCTAAAGACAATTAAGCAAATTTCTTTGTCCGGAAGACTGAAGAGCAAAGCAGTATTGAGCGGAAGGGTGGTTTATGGGAAACTTCCATTTAGAAAAATTTTCTTAACCTCCCTAAGTATTTCCCACACTTAACTAAAGTAATTAATGGATCTTTCAAAAAAAAAAATCTGGCTTTGCCATAGTTAAAAAGGACTTCCCTCTAGTTTACCTCATTTCATCTTCTTCTTAACCTAGCACTATTTCTCCTTTTCCTAAATAAGTCTCATTTTTCTTTCCATTTTCCTTTACAGACCATGGTTTCTAGAATTCCCATCATTTTAAGTAGTTTCCATTGTAACCTCTCCAGTATATCCACATCCTTCTTAAATTGTATTACTCCTAACCAGATATAAAATTCCATTTGAAGAGTTCCCAGGAAGGAAGTGAGACAGTAAGAATATAATAATTATTCATGTGCATTATATAACATACAAATACAAGTAAAATACATTTGGCAGTTTCCCACTTCTGAGGTGGGGACGTATCAGGACTTTGGCTGAACTCAGTATGAACAGCTTCTGTCAGTTTTCCCCTCACAGCTCAAGTGCTATTAATTCACTTTTTCAATCCACTCTTTAATATCTTAATTCCAGAAATAATTTAAAAGATTTCCATAATGGACATAACCTTTGAAAAAAAATTCAATAGATGAAAGGTTGAGATAATTATTTTTAAATCTTAGATAGTAATACAATTAAGCGTAAATTTAGCTCAGAATTTCCTGGAAGCAAGGCAAAAAGAGAAAATGTTCTACTTTAAGTCATTTTAAAGATTACTTTGCTTCAGAGGAGCAAACAAGATAAAATCTTCTCTGCTCATAGCTCTTTGTTTGCGTTTCTCAGCTAGTGATTCAGCACTTAAAAAATTTCTACTCCTCAAAGGCTGTGGGCTTCTTGAACATAGGTTTTATTTCTTATAATACAGTTTGTACTTGAGTAATGCTTGTTGAATGAACGAATATTACTTTTTCCGATTTCCCAGGAACCTTTTATCAGGGCCTCAAATTCTCCTAAAATATCAACTAACTACCTTAATGTTTTACTGTTTAGACTTTTTTTTTTAAAGATTTATTTATTTATTTGTCAGAGGGAGAGAGAGAGAGAGAGAACACAAGCAGGGGGAGTGGCAGGCAGAGGGAGAAGCAAGCTCCCTGCTGAGTGAGAAGCCTGATGTGGGACTCAATACCAGGACCCTGAGATCATGACCTGAGTCGAAGGCAGATGCTTAACCGACTGAGCCACCCAGGCATCCCTACTGTCTAGACTTCTTACAATTGAGTGTTGCACAACTCTTGTTTAATCAAGTGGGCTTTGAATATATTTGTATATTTTTAAATTTCATTCCGTAAAGGGGTTTATAAGGACACTTGCTTTGAGTGGTTTATCCACAGATTATGCATAACCCTACCTTGACCTATGCCATGTCTTCCATAGCAAGTAAGGATCAAGATGACATGGAACAAGGCCACTGGTGAGCTCCAGCTCCAGCTCCAGCTGACATGATGGCAATAATCTTGCATATTAATCAGTCATTTAAAAAAATCTTGATGCTTAATTGCTTTGTTTTTTAAGCCAAATAATATACCCTTTCTCAAAAAATCTGATATCAAGGGAGCGTCTTTAGACACCTGTAATAGTCCTAACATGAGGAAGCACTTAAACATCAGCATGCCCAATTTACATAATCTCTTAAAATCTCATTTTATTTTCGTTAATACTTGATCCCAAGCCCACTAATCAATCTAGTTTTTTCATCCTCTTATCCATATAGCAATAATAAATAAAATGTTTTAAAAGAGACAACTAAAAAGACACAGCATGCTCAAAAGCAAAATAAACTTTTTAGAAACTAAAAACGGAATTGAAAGGCAAAGCAATAAGCATGATGGAAGTCACAACCTTGCTGGTCTCCCCGCCCAAAAGTAGGCATGGGTAAGCAAGTCTTGGCTTCTCAAGGAAAACTGATACTAAAAGCCCTCCCTGCAAGACGGAGGCCCAGATCCGGACTTACTGCCTGAAATCAGTGCCTGGAGAGACGCTCCCCTGTATGTCAAGATATGTTTTAAAAATAACTGTCAGCCCGTTGCTTGGGTTGTGGCTTTGGAATGGGTTGTAGGTCTAGGAGACAGAAAGACTAAGACAGTTTTGTGACCAGGAACTAAGCCAGACTGCTCACCAGCCTGATGACTGTATCTAGAATCCTCTAACACCGTTGCCAGACAGGAGCCTCCAAATACCATTAGAGGACCTGATTCTAAACAGGGAGCCCAGAGGAACTGGCCCACATCCATACAAAATGGGAAGACTGCTAAGGTGTGAGGAGAGACAGGAAATTTAACAAAGAAGAAAACAAGAAGAGAAAAATGACAAAAGAACAAAAACAGACTTTCTCATTGAAAATGATTCTGCCAATCGCAAATCCATAATGGACCACTAATAAACTTGGTGAGAGGACGGAGGGAGAGAGTGAAGAGACAATGACTGAGAATCAGTCTGCACTGAAGAGACACAGGAGTCTTTACGCTGAAACAGCTTCCAAGTACTGAGAGGAAACATTTAAAACAAACGCGAACAAACACACACTTTTGTGAAACCAAAGAATGCAGAGAACAAAGACAAAACTGTAAAAGCTACAGAAAGAGGAGACATTGACACAAGAAGGAAAAACTGAGGGCACTTTCTTAAAAGAAAAAAGAGAGAGAGAAAGACAAAATAAATAAGTGATGAAATGAAGAAATAAGATAGAAAGGGGTGCCTGAGTGGCTCAGTCGGTTGAGCGTCCGACTCTTAGTTTTGACTCAGGTCATGATCTCAGGGTCCTGGCATCCAGGCCCATGTCCCACTGTCTGTGCTCTGTGCTCAGCAGGGAGTCTGCTTGTAGATTCTCTCTCTCCCTCTGCCCCTCTCCGCGCTTGTGCTCGCTCTCTCTCAAATAAATAAATAAATAAATAAATCTCAAAAAAAATAAATAAATAAGAAAGAAACACAACACACCTAAAAGAACTAGATGGAAGGAAACAATAAAGATAAGGCAGACATCAGATGAATTAGAAAACAAACACACAGCAGATAAGATCAATAAAAATCAACAGGGAGTTATTAGCAAACTGCTATATGATGCAAAACTTAAAAAGACTGATAAAAAAGAAAAGTCATGAATCAACAATACTAGGACCATAAAGCAATAATAACTAAATATAAGGTGAGATTTTAAAAATAACATGTTATCAATAGCTCTGTCAATAAATTTGCAGACCAGGTTATATGAATACCACTAAATTAAATCAATTATTAAGTAAGCTGAGTTGGTGATCAAAAGTCTCCTCCCATAAGAGATAATAGGCTCAGAAAGTTTTACAGGTGAATTTTCCCAAGCAATCATGAGATAAATCATTTCTATCTTATACAAACTGTTCCACGTACAGAAAGAGGAGAAACATGTGGCATTTGATATGATTAATATAATATTGGCACCAAAACTAGAAAGGGAAAGTACAAGGAAACAAAATTATAGACCTTTTTTACTTGCAATATACCTGCAAAAACCCCAAATAGAGTATCAGTAAGTAGAATTCATCAGTGAATATAAAAACATCACATCATATTCAAATAGAATTATTCTTAGAAATCTAAGGATGGTTCAACATCAACAAATCTAATAATGTAATAAGTCATAATTATAAATTAAAAAAGAAAAATTTGATTCTCTCAATAAAGCAAACATTTGAAAATTCAACATACATATGTGATATAAGCACTTCGCCTGCTTAGTGTGGAAAGAAATTCTCTTTATCTGATGACGGTATCCATTAAAGACCTGCAATAAGATCATATTTAATGGTGAAATTTTAGAAACATTTCCTACAAATGTAGGAACAAAGTAGGATGCTCAGCTTTGCCACGTGTATGCAACATTCTACTGCACTTTCTATTTAATGCAAGAAGACAAGAAGAGGCATAAAATGAATAGAAATTAGAAAAGAAAGGTCAAAGTGTCTTTATCTGTAGTTAATATGATTGTCTATATGGAATATACAAAAGAATCTGCCAACAATTTTTTAAGAACTAAGACAATTCCACACTGCTACTCAGTAAAAGATCAACATAAAAAATCATTATTCAAAAATGCAATGGGAAAATGAAATCCATTCACAAGTGCAACAAAAACTTAAGGTATCTAAAAATAAATAACAAGAGACATATGAAATCTTTATAGGGAAAATCACAAAACATTACTGAAGACAATGAAAAGAAGTGAAGAGATGGACAGATGTAATAGTTTCACGAATGGGACAAGTCATGATTGTGAAGATGTAATTTTGGCAATTTCAATAAGGAACAAAGTATAAGGATTTGCCTTATCTAAAATTAACACTTTGTGTAAAATAATAGTGTGATAACCTGCCATCAGCCCAGGTATAGACAAATAGACAACTAGATCAGAATTAAAATCCTAAAGGAGACTCAAACATTAAAAAATGATTTTGGATAAAAGAAAAAAAATAGAGCTCCAACTACACAAATCCCAGAGTCTCCATAACATGATTAAAATGCCAAAATTCACAGTTTTACATACAGGAAAAATTTATCTTCTTTATTCTTTTTGGAACCTCAGAGGAATAATGGCATCAATCCTCCCAAGCTTGCCTCCCCTGAATTATTATGACCCTGCTAAGAACATCTCCCACTTGAAACTGTCTCTTCTCCTTTCACTTCCATGATACTGTACTTCCTGGCTCCTAGTTCTTGATTTATTTTCCTGGATATTTTTAATCATCTACCGCCTAAAACAGGTGTTTTCAGGATTCTAGCTTCAGGAACATTCTTTCCTTCGACTAAGTTCTTTACTGTTAGAACTTCAGCACCTAGTGTTAATGACTATCAAGATCCTTTGCTTTCCATAAAATTGAAGAACTAATCACGTTATTAGTAGATGGTTACTAAAAAGTATTTCTATGATATATAACCATGTGATATGTGGCATCAAACTCAGAAGTTCCAAAGGAGTGATCTTGTTATAACAAAAGCCCTTCATTTGCTTTTTTTATGAGAACGAGTTTTCTCAGCACTTATGGTTATCACAATAAAAAAAATAGGGATAGGAGTGATGCCGAACACTGCTCATTTTTACAATAAACAATAGCTGGATGCATGAACCCACTGAAAAAACAAAAGCCCCACACATCTTAAATAGAAATAACTTTCTGGGGCACCTGCGTGGCTCAGTCGGTTAAAGTGTCCAACTCCTGATTTCAGGTGGCTCAGGTCATGATCTCAGGGTCATGTGATTGAGCCCCATATGGGCTCAGCGCTGAACATGGTGTCTGCTTGAGATCCTCTGTCTCCCTCTCTCTCCACCCCTCCCCCACCTGTGCTCGCTCACGCTCTCTCTTGCTCTCTAATTAATAAATAAATAAAATCTTTAAAAAAGAAATAACTTTCCAATGAAATTCTATTTTAATATTTAATAATTTTTCTAAAATTTATATAGTTTTATCAATTTTGTAATAATAATTATAAAGACTCAATCCGAAAATAAATATTTTGAATTTAGAATCTTATATCAAAGTAATTTTTTAAAAAATAGATTTATATACTTTTTTAGTTGTGAGAAATCAGATGACATGAGCAATAAAGTAGTTTCAAGTCTAAAAACATTGCATTGGAAAACAAATATTATGAGTAAAGTGGAACAGAAATGTAAGTGCAAGGAGAAAAAAATTCTATTGAAAATCAGCTTATTCATTTAAAAAACAAAAACTTTAACAGATGAATGTTTATCAACCTACTACACTATTTAGATGCCATTTGATTAACTTAAAAGTCATCTGAAACATCAGTGTTATAAACTATCATAAATTACATTTTTTAAAGGTTTATTTATTTTAGAGAGAGCGTGAGCACATGCATGAGCAGAGGGGAGGGGTGGAGGGAGAGAGAAGCTTTAGCAGACTCTGTGATGAGTGTGGACCCCACGTGGGGCTCGACCACAGGACCCTGAGATCAGGACTGAGCTGGAACCAAGAATCAGTGCTTAACCGATTGTGCCACCCAGGAGCCCTATAAATTACATCTTTGCAACTATTTAAACTTATTTTGAAATTTTTTGGGTGTCAACTTGAAAATATGTCAGAGGACAAGGTTTTTCCAAATATTTTTAGGGTGTCTATGAGAAAAATGGCTTGAAGAGTACTGCTTTACTTCACGGGCCCAATGACTGCTGGTGTGCCTAGTCTTCAGTGTATCCTTACTAGTTTTAAATCTATATTAGAAAAGCTTTTTACATTAAAATTTTTAATTCTTTTCAATATAGATTTAAACTGTTCTCTTCAAACCAAGAGAAATATCCACATCACACATTTCCTACAATGAATTCGAGCTTTCCATGCTTTATTCTCTTTTATGCAAATATTCATATTTAAAATTGTAAGACTGTAAGTTCACAGAAAATAGGTATCTCCATCAAAGCACACACACCCTTTCAAGCTCTGTCTATATGATGATTCATAGCAAACATATGCTTGTTCGTCAATATGCTCTCCTAGCTTCTGGTTTCTGCAGTCTCAACTAGTTCTGCAAGCACCAGTGTCCTGTTGTTCCTCCATGAAAAGGCTTTTCCTGCGCTCTCAGGCAGAGTGGATCACTTCCTCTGAGGTGCTTCCAAAGTACATGGAACCTCCATCCATTGTGCTCGGGTCCAGAGCAGCGAACATATAGCTGGTCAAAGTCACTTCAGCTGTGAGTTCAAAGCCAACTGGAACCATAAACTGGAGGTAAGAGCCAGAGAGGCAAAGACCACAATCCTGGACATGACACAACAAAGAATGGCCACTGACATAGGCTCAGGAGATCCTGGAACTGTCACATCGGACAACTTTTCTGATTGCGCTCATATCTAAAAAGGAGTTCGAGCTCTCGGAGAGAAGGGGAATAAAGTAAAAGGAATAGGAGCAGAACAAAATAAAAGGTCAGTCATTTTTCCATGCAAGGCAGTCCCACAGATGCTGGAGCAGCCATTAGCCTACTTCATCTTGTAAAGTTGTGTTTGTTTACTCAGAGCAGGCAGCTTTGAACCCTCGCCGAAGTCTGGTTTAGAAACGCAAACCCATAGAGAAACTTTCCATCTTGTTACACATCCCATCGTAAGACTGACGTTTTCTGTTCTGTTTGTTATGGGCTGGTGGGTGGCTTTAATTTGGTTTTCCCTCCAGTCCCCAAGTCCCAATCTTTGCCAAATCAAGAAGCAGGCAGGGAGGGGAAAAGAAGGAAAAATACATATGCATTTGCACTCACCAAGTGATCTCAGAAGTAACTTAATACTGGTTCAGGTTGTCCATGTCTTACAAATCAGTTTCATTCTGTGGATTGTTTACATACCACTTCTAGTATGTCTCTAATAAATTAAAATCTTGCTGAAATGGTAAAATATACTGAAGATATAGTGAATGGTCTACTGGCTACACAGAGGGGCCATTATTCTAGGAGGAAATAGGAAAAGCAATCATAAAATTTTGAAAAATTATGCAATAACTTTGTACTTATTGCCCATTTGTATTCATTACAATGATCTACTTCATAGACATATAAATAGTATGGGAAAGTAACAGATCTACAGTGTGCTCTAGACATGGCTTTCAACTTCAGTCAATGAAATTCAATTAGAGTCTTTAATAAAGAAAACTCCAAAAACGCCAAGCATTTGTCTGCATATTTCTCCGTGCGGTCCTGAAGTTACTCGCTTAACTTCCTTTCAGTTCTTTCCCTTTCTCTTCTCAGAAAGTCTCTTTTGTGGAGAGATGAGAAGGCACATTTGCTCGGGTTTGCCGGGCGGTGTGGGTACACCAGTGGCATCGTTCTCCATGGGCATTGAGCTCTCTCTACCACATCTTCCGTAAGCAATTAGTTGCACTCCAGCAGGACAATATCATGCTGAAAGTTCTCGAAAGAAAAGGACCACACAGATAAGACCGTGATTGCCAGGGACTCAGAACAGGTTTTATGACAGGCAGGCCGATCAAAGGGGCTTAACCAAGATGGTTTTTAATCATGTTTGGGCACTGGAGAGTTCTCAGGTTCAAAGAAATGGTTCTGTGTTTTGTTTAGTTTTGGCAAACCTCTCTTTTCTTCAATAACCTCGGAAAAACAAAGCCAACAGAGTGAGGCCATGCTCGATTTTGTTTCCCCGTTCAAGCAAAATATACCACCTTGAGGAGGTCTTTTTCTTATAATCAGTTCTGTATATTTTTAAGACTATTTTGAATAGGACGTGCTCATTTGAACATTTACCCTTTTGAAACTAAACCACTTTTAAATTGTGCTGGGAACCATACAAATTAACTGTTGTGGAAAAAAAATGTTCTAGTCGTATCTTTTATTGTTTTGCAAAGCTCAACGTCAAAAGATTCAGCATCACCGTTTTTTGTTTTTTTGTTTTTTTTTTTTAATCCCCGATACAAAAGAAGTAGCTATAATGGGAAGCAATAATGTGGCTCAGAGCAAGATGGGAAATTGACCATCTTTGTGATCCAGGGGCCAACAAGTGAAGGAAGATCTTAGACTAACTCAGGCTCACTGAATACACAACTGCTTTCTTATCTTCTCCTTCTTGCTTCTTTTTTTTCTCTCCCTTCTTCTTTTCCTCATTCTCCATTTCCTCCTCCCCTTCTTCCCTCTCCTTTCTCCCCCTGTTTGCCAGTCAGCAAACCCGTGCAAACTTTAGTAACTCTGCCTAATTCCCTGGTAGAGTGGGCAGAGGGTGACTTTGCGGAAGAAAGAGCTTCCTTTTGTTTACTTACAAAAGTACTGATCTTTGAGAACAATAGCCCATTGTGCACTGCTAAAGATTTTGTCAAATCTTTAAAAAGGAGGGAGGAACAAATCTCTATCTAATTTTCAAATACCTCCTTTTATTTTTTTTGTAGAAAAATAAAAAATGAATATGCAGAAATAGTAAAAATATGTTAGGCAGCTGGAGTTGCAAGAACATTGTGTAGCACATCACTTAATCACAGAAACCACAATGCAGAGGAAAAAACCCTAACCCAAATGTGCTGTTTAATAATCACCGAGGGTCAGAAGGAACCCACAAGCATCCCAGAATCTGTGTCCTTGGCTTACCTCCGATTTGGAAGGGGGTGGGAAGATAATGGAGAAGGAAGCCCAGTATGTGTTCCGAATTGCTGTTTACAGGTCCCTGCACAGCTTTTGGTCATGAGGCCAATTAAGAAAGGAGCTAGAGTCTGGACCCCTTTCCTAGTTTGGTAGATCTGTAGTAGGTCCCTGAATGGTTGGTTTTTGTTTAGTTTTGTTTTGCTTCACTTTACCCAGAACTCTGAGAGTTAGTCTTGGAAAGAGGTAAATACTGAGGGAACATTTGAATGAGGGGGGAAAAAAGAGGAAAGTTTCAAAATATGTGTTTGCAGAACATCATCTTGGAGATTCTGTGGTGGACCGGGAATGGGGCGGGGTGAGTGTGAGGCCGGGCGGAGGTGAACGAGCTGCAAGGCAGCGGGTGCCTAAAGCCAGGATATTAATTTCATCCAGCCCCAGAGAAACCTTTTAAAAAGAATCAGGGGGAAGCATCCCCAAACACGAAGACTTGGAGGACATTTGAAAATCCGAGATGGGGGAGCGGTCCAATCTGGCAGATGGAAACCCAGGAGCAGAAGTTGGCAGGGCGTGGGTGGGCTTAGGGATGAGAAGTTTGGGGGGCAAAGAGATGCTCACAGGGAGATGTTTATTGCCTTCTTGCCATAGTAAATGTTCAATGCTCTCAAGCCAAAATTCAGAATTTCTAGGGTTTATCATATAAAAGTAGACTTGCGGCAAACATGATGACATTCTTGTATATTCATTCACCAAAATGTCTGCCTCCTTTGAGATCATTTTATCTGGGATGGGTCAGTAGTGGGCCCTGTTCTGCTCCTATAAGGATCCTGCAGAGTAACTCTGATGACCTCATTCAAACTAATAAGCATCACGTTCTTCCTCTCTTTAATCCACATCACTCACCTCTTAAACATCACAGAAAGAGAATGCGACATTTTAGAAGGTGTCGTGCTGACCCACAAACCAGGGCTCCATCTAACTGAAAAGGAAAGCTTGTGCTGTAGCCATTAAATGAAGATGTTCTCTCTCCAGTGTCCTCCATAAGGAGGACTGGCATCGTGAAATAATTTAAATGCATTCAGTATTAGTAAAATACAGATTGCATTGTAAGGATTCTTCCCCTCTTTAAGTCTTTGTCCAAGAATTGCTCGAGGGCAAAGGCATCCTCTTACTCTTCTTGGAGGAAGATAATTGTACTTCCTGCAGAAAAGACTGCTACAGTGCTTTAGAACATAACAGGTTCTCATTAATTGCTTACTGGACGGATGGAAATTACTTGGCTCCTGAAACTGAGTTTCAGGAGGCAAAATTCTATCAGTGGAAAACTTCGGAGTAGAAATGTTTTATTAGGCCTGAGTAATTGTTTTTCTTTCTTTGAGGAGTATTATCAGGTACCCCAATCCCTGCCTCTGAATTTCCAGAGTTCTTGGGTACAAAGCTGTTACCATTATTTGGGTACTCGATTAACACCCTCATAATAGCAATTAAAGATTCATGGTTCTCTCTCTCTCTCTCTCTCTCTCTCTCTCTTTTTTAACCTGCCTTTGGTTTTTCTCCACATCCTAGTGACTTGACACAACAGCCTGAGAGAAAGAACCTATTCCAAACCTGGCCGGGGAGTGGGAATGCTGGCGCGTTGCATCTCAAATCAGGTCTCAGAACTGAGGAGGGACAAAGGCCTCACTCCATGATGAAGGGAACATCTTTCACATCTAAAAATATGAACGCTTCAGGAATTTGTGTGTCATCCTTACACAGAGGTCATGCTAATCTTCTCTGTATCGTGTCAACTTTAGTGTATGTGCTGCCGAAGTGAGCACCATAGTTCTCTTTTATATATGTGTTTAATCAGACAGGTCCTCAGGCTTTTCTCCTGACAGCCTTTGGAACAAGCCGAATCAAAAGCAAGTGTGTAATACTGTAACAGAAGTTTCTATATCATACTCAATCTTTATATACCTTTATACTGCAATTATTTGTCTTTGCTATATTTTTGTGATAGAGTTCAATTTTACATAGTCAAATGCATTGCTCTTCATTGTGTGGTTTATGTTTTTGGTGCTCTGTTTAGGAAGGTTTAAATGCCATAAATTTATAGACATATTAAATGATGGTTATTTTATTGTTTTTATTATTTCACATTTTACATTCAATTTATTTGGAACTGAATTTGATGGGAAAATACAGTTTTATATCTGTTTTCCCCAAACAGCCAATTGTCCTAAAACTACATATTAAAGAATTCAATCTTTATCATTTATCATTACTAAACTCTTTATCATACTTTCGTTTTTCATATCATATAATCTTTATCCTACTATCATTACTAAACTCTTATCTATATTTAAATCTACTTCTGACCTACTTTGTATTTCACTATAATAGGTTTCTTAAGAGTGGGAACATTGTCTTATAATTTCTTTGTACTTCTAGAAACTGCAGCAGTGCTTAGTCCTCAATAATTATTGAATCAATGGATCAATTCTCCAATTCACTTAATTGATCCATCAGACTTGCCGATTTTACTGTATAAATACCTCTGGAATCATTCCTCATCCTTTTTTTACCCACACTGCCCGCCCTACTTCAGGCCCTAATAATTACAGAGTTTTTCCAATGCATCTTACACACAAACGGAATCAGGTTCTAAAATGCAAATCCGATCAAGTAACCACCCTGATTAAAATCTGTGAATTTCATTTCATGTTCCATAATTTTGAGGGTCACCAAGGCCCTGAGCTCAACCGAGAGAAACTACTTTTAGTTTTCCAAACATGCCTGGTTGGTTTTTATTTTGTTTTGTTTTGCTTTGTTTTAAACCTTTGCCTTTGTAAAAGTTGTACAGCTTGGTAAGTGCTATGAGAGAGGTTTGGACAAAGTGGATTAGAATAAAGAGAGGGATTCTTGAGAATAGAAAGGTAAGTGGGTTTTGACTGGGACAAACAAAGGTGCAGAGGTGTGGAAGAGCGTCCGTGCTGTCCCAGGACCAAAGTCATTGAGAACGACTCGGGGCTGGCTGAAGGCGAAGACACAACTGGGGCCAGATCATGAATGCTCTTGCATGTCATAACCATGGACTTGGAGTTTCTCCTCCAGGAATGTGGAGTCAAATTTAAATGGGGAAGTAGCTTGATTACAATTTATTTTGGGGGGGGGGGTAGGTAAAGTTGATAGCAGCCTGAAAGATGGATTGACAGAGAATGAGTCTAAAAGTCAGGAACCAGGGCGCCTGGGTGGCTCAGTTGGTTAAGCGACTGCCTTCGGCTCAGGTCATGATCCTGGAGTCCTGGGATCGAGTCCCACATCGGGCTCCCTGCTCAGCGGGAAGTCTGCTTCTCCCTCTGACCCTTTCCCCTCTCATGCTCTCTCTCTATCTCATTCTCTCTCTCAAATAAATAAATAAAATCTTAAAAAAATAAATAAATAAATAAAAGTCAGGAACCAGATTAATAATAGATTCTTCAATAATACAGGTGACATAGGATAAGGCCAATAGTTTTGAGAATCAGAAGAAGGGGTCCATACGATGTTAATAAAGAAAATTCTCTAAGGTTTTGTGACTGCTTAGGCAGGAGGGTGAATAAAAGGAATAACTAGTGAGTGACCCCCCTCACCCCCCCAAATCTTGCACCTACTGCCATTTCTGGATCGGACTAATCGGGTGGATGGTGATGTTCTTTACCAAGATGGGAAATTCAGGAAGAAGACTTGTTTAGGGGATTGTGGGCAGTGAGGAAGAAAGGAGAGACAATATACTTAATATTGGATATGTGGAGAGTTTCCAGAAGGAGGAAGCTGTTAAGAGTGTCAAATGCTGCAGACCAGACAAGTCAGATGCAGACATAAAGTGCCCGTTTGGACTGAACAGTGAGAAGGTTTGAGTGCTCCTCCTAGGAGCTGAGAAGTAAGAAAGCAGAGAGTGCCAGTACAAACTTCTCTGGAAATGAGCTTAGCTGCAAAGGGAAATAAACATGTCGGTCCGTGGCTATAGGAGGCACCTGCCCTACACCTTTTATTTGCCATGGGAGCTGATATTGTCTCCACGCTGGAGTGTAACCTCTTTGAGGCCAGAGACTGTGTCGTGGTTTCCTGGATGACCACTTGGTTCTCAAAGCCCTAACATCTTATGAGTTTCTAATCCTCCGCGGTGTCTATAATTATCTTGGTACTCGGGCAGTAGCATTCAATTACATCGTTGCTGAACTGAATACTGTGGATGGGTGACTCACAGCCCTGAACTGATTATTCAAAATGTCAGTGCCTCAATTTCCTCCTCATCAACAGCAATTACTATTGGAGTTCTTTAATAGTAAATGGAACATGGAAACATTGTTCTTGCTGTCAAGAAGTGTTCACATTCATCTACTTAATGAGAAGGCCAGTCTTCCTTCCTTCCTAGAAATATGATGAGAGGTAGCGGATATATGAAGGTGAACGCACGCATAGTGCCCTAAGACATGGCTAAGCCATAAAATCTCTTTTCATATGTTATGCGCTCTGGGTAGGTACAACCACGAGTCAGCTAACCACACGAGATGCTTTTAGGTCTGGCAAGTGGGATGGAAAGCTCGCTGCATCAGTCTCCTCTGTGAGTGCCTGCACGCTTTCTGGTTTCAGGCTGGAAACGTCCTGTGGTGTGTCTGGCCTGGCCAAACCCAGGAAGTACTGAACTTATTAAAATTTAAAAACAAACCAAAGACGTTTGGAACCTCCCAAAACACTCACGTTGTGTCTGAGGGTGAGGGCTTGGATTCAGTTCTTATTCGACATGAGCACCATACATCAGGAAAACACAAACAGTGCAGGGCAATTTTATGAAAGGGCTACACCCTTGCATTCAGTCTTATGACAGTCTCAAAAAGCAGCTCCTCTCTAGGGCCTAGGGGAATTTGGTGAAGCATTCTGTCTTCTTTCGATTCCTTTTTGTTAGGCTGCCATAGGAATTTGTGCCTGGGAACTCACTTTTAAGCAGTTGGACATGAATGTTCTGGAGCATTGCTGGAGGTACCTTGCCATGGGCTCCACCATCCTGCCAAGACTGGCATGGTTCTGGCTCTGTATTTGAGTGAATCTGGCCTATGGTGGGCCCTGGGGCAGCCCCCAATCTAATCTATTGCTTGTGAAGAGCCAGACCACCCATGGATAATCCACAAGCATCTGTGAATGGGTAATCAGGAGTTGGCTAAATCAAGCTGATGACCAAGAATGAACCTAATGGTCAGGAATGAAGCTTCCAGAACAACACGCCAGGGTGTGTTTGCCTACAAATTATGTTTAGGTCATCAAAAAGAATTATAGAATTATCTGGAGCTGGAAGGAACCAGAACAACTATGTAGCTCCACCCCTCCATTTTTGTGAGGCGCGGAGATTTTTACGTGAGTCAGCCAAAGTCAACAGCACTTAGTGCTGCAGCCAGAGCTAAGAACCCTGAACGGACCTCCTCTCTCAGCAGTTAGTGCTGCAGCCAGAGCTAAGAACCCTGAACGGACTTCCTCTCTCTTTTTCAGTGTTAAAACGCACACACACACACACACACACACACACCACACAAGTTATTTTTAAAATAATTTGTAGTTCATTAGAGATTTACAGAAATCAGCTCTTTTATAAAAGGATATTTAGTGTATGGATGACCTCTTTAACTTAATTCTGACACACACACTTGTATATAGAGTTTGGAAGTTGTAAGAAGCAAAATAAATTATTTCACATAAGATTATAGAGGCATTCTAAGGAAGAAAAGGACCGAGACCCTTACCTTTTCAATGAAAAGGAATTAAATCATATAGGTTCACCTGAAGTAGCTCTGTTCAAGGTAAGCAGAAAAGGAGATGAAGACTAAGCCTGGGTGGCTTAGTTGGTTAAACATCTGACTCTTGATTTCAGCTCCGGTCACGATCTCAGGATTGTGAGATCAAGCCCTGTGTCTGGCTCCGTACTCAGCTGAGTCTATTAGAGACTCTCTCTCTCTCTCTCTCTCTTCCTCTGCCCCTCCCTCCAGTGCTCTCTCTCTCTCTCTAATAAATAAATAAATCTCTTAAAAAAAGGAGATGAAGTTATTAGTATAGAGTTTATCTGAGACAAAATTTACCATGATGGTGTACCAATAGATAAGCCTGGCACCCAAGGACTGGGAAGAAAACAGCTGTCCAAACCAACATACCTGACCAAGACATTCTAGAATCAACTTGTGTTGGGGACGTGGCTGTTCTTAGGTCTTCATAGAACCTAGGACAATTTTGATTCAGAATGTCCTTAGCTTAGTATACCACAGAGAAAATAAGCCACCTTCTAAACACTGTAAGGAAGTGATACATTCTGAGCAGAGATGTATTGCAGCAGCAGTGACCTGAGCACAGGACTGCCATCAAGCCACATTTCTGAGGGCAGCCAAGGTTAGAGCCAAGGTTAGAGTCATATTCACAACTGCAGCAAGTGGGTGCCAGGGACATTCTGAGTTTGTAGCTGCAGGCCAAAGACTGCTAGGCTTTTAGGAGGTGGCAACAACAAACTTTGGCTTTTGGTGTCTGTAATGATGCCACAGTTCTTTAGACTATGGGGTTTAATAGTGTCCCCTAGCCTCTGGCTTTAGTGTCAGCAGTTACAGTAGGGCAGGACATAATGATTACCTAGTCGGGGCAGTGAATATGGATTCCTTCAGCCTTCCCATCTTCTTTGCATCTCATCTGATTAGGGGTCAGCAATCAAAGTTGGCTCTTTGGACATGAGTAAGCTTCCTTACTTTCATCAGTTTTTTAAACTTGTTGTTCCTGCAATACTGCAATTGATTTTATGGCTCTGAGACTCTGCACCCTCTGTTTCCTTAGATTTGAATGTCCTCCTTCCAACCCCTTTTATATCCTACTACACTGCTTCCTAGTCTGACAAGACTGAGATCTAGCAATATTGCATTCACCTGTCCATTCTTTCACTCAACAAATGTATTTCCAGTATCTGTTATTTCCTGAAAAGAATGCAGAGGTGAATTAGGTCCTCTGCCCTTGAGCAGCTTTCAATATAGGAAAGAGGTAAAGACATGCAAATCAATATATTCAGTAAAGTCTTAGAGAAACTGAGATGAGGTCAGGTTCAAATGTAAGCCAAAAAGAGGGAACAATTAATGTGTCTGGGGGACTGGGAAGAGAAAAGATGAAAAAAATGAGGTATTGCATCTGAAAATGAATGAATTTATCAAACAAACTTTAGGGAAGTTAAGAGGAGAAAATTCAGGCAGAGAAGACGTTAGGAGCAACAAGAGAGATATAAGGAATTAAGTATTATAAGTATTAAGTAACATAAGTCTTAAGGAGAGATAGAAAATATTATCTTCAGGTCTTGGTGATTGGAAGATATGAGAAGTTATGTGAAACTTAGGTCTGTGTCTTAGGCACTTGAATCGATGGTCACACCATTCACTTACTGAACGAGGTAATAACACAGAGCACATTTTGTATGAGAGATTGACACGTTTGGTTTGGGACATGTTGGGGTGAAATTAGCACATTAAACTGAAGATTCCAGCTATAGATACTGTCTAAAGCTCAGAAGAGAGATTTCTTCTAGAAATAAAATATTGAAAGTCATCAACATATAGGTAGCATTTTACACCATGGCAGTAGATGATCCTGAGTAGGGAAGTTTATAGAATGAGAATAGAAAACAGTCTAGTCAGAGTCCTAGGGCCACTGTTATCTAAAAAGCAGACAGAGAAAGAGAGGGCATCAAAAGACACTTAAAATAAATATAGAGAAATAGGAGAACCAAGTGGAGGAGTAGCTCATAAGCCACAGGAGGAAACCACTTAGAAAATCAATATTACTAATATCACAAATGAAAGAAGAAACATTACCACTGATCTTACAGAAATATGGAATATGATAAACAACTATATGTCAAGAAATTGGATATCTTTGATGAAATGGATAAAGTTATAGAAAGATGAAATTATCAAAAAAGACTCAACAAGAAATAGAAATTTGTATAGGCCTATAACAAGTAGCCATATTGTGTTAGTAATCACAAATCTTCCCATAAAGAAAAGCCCAGGAACAGATTTCATCACTGGTGAATGTTATCAAATGCTTATAGAAGAATAAATGTCAATTCTCCACAAACTCTTCCAAAAAGAAGAGACAGGGTAACACTTCCTAACTTATTCTATCATTAGTATTATTCTGATGCCAAAAACAGACACCACATGAAAGAAAACTATAGACCAAAATCCTTTATGAATATAGATGCAAAAATCCTCAACATGATATATGCAAAGTGAATCCAGCAGCATAGAAAAAGGATTATATGCCCTGACCAAGTGAGCTGTATCCCAGGAATGCAAGGTTGGTTCAACATATGAAAATCAATCAATGCAACTACTCCATATTAAGATAACATCAAACACCATATAATATTTCAATAGATACAGAAGAAGAATTTGACAAAATCTAGCACCCTTTCGTGACAAAAATATGCAACAATGAATCACTAAATTCTACCCCTAAAACTAATAATACAGTATACGTTAACTACATTGAATTTAAAAAAAGAATTAAAAAAAAGAAAGACAAGAAAAAAATATACAACAAACTGGGAATAGAAGGGAATTTCCTCAACCTGAGAAAGGACATCTTTGAAAAACCCACAACTAATGTCATACTTAGTAGTGGAGACTTAAAACTTTCCCCCTAAGAACGGGAACAAGACAAGGTTGTCTGTTCTTACCACTTTTTTTTCAAACTTGTACTGGAGGTTCTAGCCAAGGCAGTTAAGCAATAAAAAGAAATAAACGGCCTCAGGATCAAAGGAAGGAATAAAACTATCTCTATTTGAGGATGACATGATAATATATATCCTAAAGAAACCACAGAAAAACTATTACACCTAGAAAGTCCAGCATGTGTAGGCTATAAGATCAATACACAAAAAACAACTTATATTTTTATTTACTAGCTGTAAATAATCTGAAATGAAATTAAGAAAACAATTCCATTTACAATAATATCAAAAATAATATAATACTTAGGAATAAATTTAACTAAGAAGTGCAAGACTTACGCATTGAAAACTACAAAATATCATTGAAGGAAATTAAGTAAGACCTTAATAAGTGGAGAGACATTCATGTTTGTGAACTGGAAAACATTGTTAAGATGTCAATACTCCCCAACTTTATCTGCATATTCAACACAATCCCTACCAAAATTTCAACTGCTGTTTTATTACAGAGATGAACAAATTCATCTTAAAATTGATATGAAATTATAAGGGGCCCAGAATAACCAAACAATCTTACTAACACACACTTCCCAGTTTCAAAACCTACTAAAAAGCTACTGTAATCAAGACAGTGTTGGGCTAAAGTAATAATAGACATATAGATCAATGAAAGAGAATTGAGAGTCCAAAGATAAACTATTAATCTACTATGGTCACCTGATTTTTACAAGTATGCCAAGAGCACTCAATGGTGAAAGAATAGTCTTTTCAACAAAATGTTGTGGGGTGGGGGGAACTGGTTATTCACATGCAAAAAAAGTAAGTTGGACTCTTACTTCACACTTTATACAAAAATTAACAAAGTGGCCAATGGCCCAAATGTAGAGATAAAACTTTTATAATAAAACAAAGGTGTAAATCTTCATGATCTTGGATTAGGCAATGGTTTCTTATATACAAAATCAAAAGCATAAGGGACCGGGGGGGGAAAATGGGTAAATTTAATTTCATCAATTTAAAAACCTTTGTTCTCAAGTAATGCTCTCAAGAAAGTGAAGAGACAATCCATATTATGGGAAAAAATATTTGCAAATAATATATACATTTAGTAATATATATTTGCAAATCATATATATATTTAGTAGTAGTTATATATTTCCAAATCATACATATATTAGTAGTGTATACATATATTTACAAATATATATTTGAAAATACACACATATATACACACATATACTACTAAATATATATGATATATACTACATATATATGTATATATGTGCATATATATATAGTACTTTTACAAAATGTAGAAAATATTCTTACAACTTAACAATAACAGGACAAATAACGCAATTTAAAATGGGCAGAGGATTAAATAGACATTTTTCCAAAGATGTTCCAATGGCCAATAAACACTTGAAAAGATGACCAACATTATTAGTTATGGTGAAATGCAAATCGAAACCACAATGCTATACTACTTCACACTCACTAGAATACCTATATTTTTTAACAAAAGAAACAAACAAAAAAATAAAATTTGTTGGCAAGCATGCAGAGAAGTTGTTACCCTAATATATTGTCAATGGAAATGAAAATGATGCAGCTGCTGTGGAAAACAGTTTAGCAGTTCCTAAAAAAGATAAATCTAGAGTTACCATATGATCAAAAAATTTTGCTTCTAGGTATATATGCAGAAGAATTGAAAACATATATTCATACAAAAACTTGTACATGAATATTTTTAACAGCATTATTCATAACAGCCTCAAAGTGGAAACAACTCACATGTCCATCAACTGATGAATGGATAAACAAATATGGTATTTCCATAAATTTCTCAGTCATAAAGAGGAATAAAGCAACACATCCTACAAATGGATAAAGCTTGAAAACATGCTCAGTGAAAAAAAGCCAGTCACAAAAGGCCGTATAATTCAATTTATATAAAAGATCCATAATAGGTAAATCCATAGAGAAAGAAAGTAGATCACTGGTTGCCAGGGGGGATGGGAAGAGGAGAGAATGGGGAATGACTGCTGATTGGTATGGGATTTCTTTTTGGAAAGAGGACAATATTCTGGGGTTAGATACTAGAAATGTTACCCAGCCTTGTGAAGATACTAAAAAACCACTGAATTGTACAATTTAAAACTATGAGTTTTGTATTATGTAAATTGTATCTCAATAAAAATTGCATTTCTCTAATGACTAATGATGTTGAACATCTTTTCATTGTGTTTGTTTGCCTTAAGTATACCTTCTTTGATGAAGTGCTTGTTCAAATCTTTTGACCAGCTTTTATTGGGTTGTTGGTCCTCTTATTGAGTTGTGTTATGAATTTGGAATTTTGAAGTTTTTAACAGATGTATGTTTTAGAATTATTTCTTCCCAGTTCCTGTCTCCTACTATTAATCATCAGGTATTTGCTTATTCCCTTAAGAGAGACTGCTTATCTCTTCTGCTGACTCCATTTTTCTCACAAGTGTGTGGTAGAGATTCCATGTAAAAGAGGTTATGAGTGAGTGCTAAGCTCCTTCATGCTTGAAAATCCCAGATATTTCAAACAAATATGCTGGCCCACTCTGTCTTTACAAGTGTGTTAAAATTTTAGCAGAGTTCTTCTTACCAATTTGGATTATATTCCTTGCCAAAAGGGAGTTTGGTTATTCTATTTCTCCTTGATAGGTCTTGTCACTCTAGAAATTCAGATCAGTTGAGTGCCATTAAAACTCAGGCCTCTGATGGGCTCAAAAAAATATATTATTCAAGTATTTTATTTTTATTTATTTTGTAGATTATCCCAGATTCTCCAAGTGTTAGAGTAGGAGTGATGTTCACCTGAGACTTTCTATATCTTATACAGAAACATAACCTTCCATTTCTTATGTTAATTTCAATAATTTATGTCTTTTAAAGAGTTTGTCCATTTCAGCTGTTTTCAAATTTATTGGCACAAAGCTCTTCATAATATTTTTTAACACCTTCTGTCTATAGGGTATGTAGTGATAATCCCTCTTTCATTTCTGCTTCTGGTAATTTTTGCTTCCCTATTTTTTTAATCAGCCTACTTACCAATTTGGGCACTATTGTACAAGAGCAACTATTTTTTAAATTATTTTTCATCTATTGTGTCCTTTTTATTAATTGATAGTATGTTTATATATTCATCTACTGAAATTATATTTATTATGACATTCTTTGGAATTTAACTTTGCAGTTAACTTGGTTTTTTTTCTAGTTTCTTAGATTACTGATATAGAATTTTCCTCTTTTCTAAAATGAATATTTAAAATCATAAATTTTCCTCTAAATATTTTGTTAAGTAATGTGTAATTTTCATTCAATCAAGATATTTTCTAATTTTTTTGTGCTTTCTTCTTTGACTCATGGGTAGAGAAGTCCTTTTGTATTTCAAAATATTTGAGGTTATTTTAGATATTGTTATGTTATTTATTTCTAATGTAATTCCATAGAGATGAGATGAAAAACTATCTGATGTCAATTCTTCTAAATTTATTAATATTTGCTTTAAAGTCCAGCATATGGATTACCTTGGTGAAAAATCCATATGTGCTTCAAAAGGATGTGTATTTTGCAGCTGCTGGATATAGTTTCCAGAAGTATCAGTTGGGAAAAGATGTCGATGGCATTGTTCAATGCTTCTAAATTCTGATTTTATGCCTAATTTTCTCTACCAGTACCTATGAGGAGAGTATTTGTGTCCCCTTTCAGTTGTCAGTTCTTGCTTCGTCTATTTGAAAGATTTATAACTAGATATATATACAATTAACACTAATTATGTCTTCTGAATTAACTGACTTCTTTATAATGATAAAGAGTTCCTCCTGATCCTTCGTAATATTCCTTGTTCTCAATGCTAATTTTTCTGATGTTAATATTGCCATTGTAGCTTTCTTATAATTAATGTTTTCATGGTATGTAATTTTCCACCTTCCTTCTAAGTTATCTATGTCTTTATATTTAAAGTGGGTTTCTGGATATGGACCCTCAACTCTATGGTCAAATAATCTTTGACAAAGCAGGAAAAACCATGCAATGGAAAAAAGACAGTCTCTTCAATAAATGGTGCTGGGAAAATTGGGCAGCCACATGCAGAAGAATGAAACTCAACCATTCTCTAACACCATTCACAAAGATAAACTCAAAGTGGATGAAAGACCTCAATGTGAGACAGGAATCCATCAAAATCTCAGAGGAGAACATAGGCAGTAACCTCTTTGACATCGCCCATGGCAACTTCTTTCAAGATACATCTCCAAAAGCTAGTGAAACAAAAACAAAAATGAACCTTTGGGACTTCATCAAGATAAAAAGCTTCTGCACAGCAAAGGAAACAGTCAACAAAACAAAGAGGCAACCCACAGAATGGGAGAAGATGTTTGCAAATGCCACTACAGATAAAGGGCTGGTATCCAAGATCTATAAAGAACTTCTCAAACTCAACACCCATAAAACAAATAATCAAGTCAAAAAGTGGGCAGAAGATATGAGAAGACACTTCTCTGAAGAAGACATACAAATGGCTAACAGACACATGAAAAAATGGTCATCATCATTAGCCCTCAGGGAAATTCAAATCAAAACCACATTGAGTTACCACCTTACACCAGTTAGAATGGCAAAAATGGACAGGGAAAGAAACAACAAATGTTGGAGAGGTTGTGGAGAAAGGGGAACCCCCTTCCACTGCTGGTGGGAATGCAAGTTGGTACAGCCGCTTTGGAAAACAGTGTGGAGGTGCCTCAAAAATTTAAAAATAGAGCTACCCTATGACCCAGCAATTGCACTACTGGGTATTTACCCCAAAGACGCAGATGTAGTGAAAAGAAGGGCCATATGCACCCCAATGTTCATAGCAGCAACGTCCGCAGTAGCCAAACTGTGGAAAGAGCCGAGATGCCCTTCAACAGATGAATGGATAAAGAAGATGTGGTCCATATATACAATGGAATATTACTCAGCCATCAGAAAGGATGAATACCCAACCTTTACATCAACATGGCTGGGACTGGAGGAGATTATACTAAGTGAAGTAAGTCAAGCAGAGAAAGTCAATTATCATGTGGTTTCGCTTATTTGTGGAACATGAGGAAGAGCATGGAGGACATTAGGAGAAGGAAGGGAAAAATGAAGAGGGGGAATCAGAGGGAGGGATGAACCATGAGAGACGATGGACTCTGAGAGACAGACAGGGTTTTAGAGGGGAGGGGGGTGGGGGGATGGGTTAGCCCGGTGATGGGTATTAAGGAGGGCACGTACTGCATGGAGCACTGGGTGTTATATGAAAACAATGGATCGTGGATCATCACATCAAAAACTAATGATGTATGGTATGGTGACTAACATAACATAATAAAATTAAAAAAAAATAAAGTGGGTTTCTTATAGGCAACACATAATTAGATCTTGCTTTTCTATTCACTCTCATGATATCTGGTCTCTAATTAAAGTTTTTATGGTTTATATTTAATGTAATTATTGATACGATCAGTTTTAAATCTATCATCTTGCTAGTTTATTTCCACTTGTTCCATTTGTTCTTTGTCTTTTTTCTACCTCCTCTTCCTTTTTTTGAATTTATTAGCTAATCTTTATTCTTCTACT
Organism: Callorhinus ursinus; assembly: GCF_003265705.2. Taxonomy (NCBI): domain Eukaryota; kingdom Metazoa; phylum Chordata; class Mammalia; order Carnivora; family Otariidae; genus Callorhinus; species Callorhinus ursinus. The sequence goes on from NW_027397089.1 coordinate 5,978,204, forward strand.
TTATGTTCATTATGGGTATATTATCTATACATCTTTTTGTTGTTATTGGTTGCTGCTTGGTTTGAAAAATGAACCTTTAAAACATCTCAATCTGCAATTAACTAATACTATTTCACTTCATCTACAATGTAACTATATTTCTACTTATTTTCTTTCCATTCTTTGTGCTAATTTTTGACATCATTTATTGTTACCTAAAAATGCCATAATTCATTGTTAATGTTTTTGTTTTAGTCAGTTATATTTTAGAGAAAAAATTTTTTCTAAAGATTTTATTTATTCATCTGAGACACAGAGATACAGAGAGAGAGAGAGAGAGAGAGAGAGCATGAGCAGGGAGAGAGGCAGAGGGAGAGGGAGAAGCAGGCTCCCTGCTAAGCCAGGAGCCCGATGTGGGGCTCGATCCCAGGACCCTGGGATCATGACCTGAGCCGAAGGCAGACACTTAATCATCTGAGCCACCCAGGCACCCCTAGAGAAATTTTTTTAAATGAGATAATATTTTTTACATTTACCAACATATTTACTATTTACACTGCTCTTCTTTTTTGTATATAAATTTCCAGTTTGTACTATTTTCTTCCTCCCTGAAATACTTCATTTAATATTTTTTATAGTGTGAGTCTACTGGGGATGATATTCCCAACTTGTTAAAATTTGCCACATTATGTATTTTACCTTTAATGATTAAAATATATTGTTACTGGCTGTAGAATTCTAGGTTAACTTTAATTTTTTGATAATTTTAAAGATGTCATTCCACTGTCTTCTGTATTGCATAGTTTCAGGCAAGAAATGTGCTATAATTCTTATCCTTACTCTTCTGTATATAATGTGTCTTTTATTCTCCTCTGGTAGCTTTAAAATTTTTTTCTTTAATTAGCCATTTTCAAAATTCTGTATTTATCCTTCTTGGGTTTGTTGAGAATCTTAGATCTGTAAGTTTATAATTTTCATTAAATTTGGAAGATTTTTACCTATTGCATCTTCAAATACGTTTTCTCTTTCCTCTCTTTTGGGCTTCTAATTACATGTATTTTCTCCAACAGGTCACAGAGGTTCTACTACAAGCTTTAGCCCTTTTTTTCCTCTTTACTTTGTCATGGATAATTTGTACTGCTATATTTTCAAGTTCACTGAACATTCCTTTCACAATTTCTAACTTGCTTTTAATCTCTTAAAATGAATTTTTAATTTGAGATATTGTATTTTTCATCTCTAGAATTTCCATTTGGAACTTCTTTTTTTAGAGAGAGAGAGAGAGAGAGAGAGCACAGGTAAGCATGGGGAAGAGGGGGAAGGGGATGAGGGAAAGGAGAAAGAGAATCTTAAGCAGAATCTTGACATGGAGCCAAGACGAGGCTTAAGGCCCTGAGATCATGACCTGAGCCAAAACCCGGCGTTGGCTGCTCAACCGCCTGAGCCACCCAGGTGCCTCTCCATTTGGTACTTTAAAAAATATCTTCCATTTTTCTATTCATTAGCTTATGCTTTCTTTTAAATTCTTGAACATTTTTAGTATTTATTTTTTTAAAAAGATGTTATTTATTTATTTATTCATTTGAGAAAGAGAGCGAGACTGAGAGAGAGAGAGCATGAGAGGGAGTGAGGGAGGAGCAGAGGGAGAGGGACAAGCCGACTTCTGGCTGAGCAGAGTCCGACACGGGGCTCGATCCCAGGACCCTGGCGCCCTGACCTGAGCTGAAGGCAGATGCTCAACCGACTGAGCCACCCAGGCGCCCCAATTCTTGAACATTTTAAAAAGAGATCTATTAGGCGCTTTAAACTTCTTTTCTGTTAATTCCATCATCTCTGTCATTTCTGGATATGTTTTTCTTGACTGGTAATGTGTGTTACATTATTTCTAATTTTTCCTGTTAATGTGTCGCATTTTCTGCTTCTTTGTTGGTGTAGAAATTTTTATTAGATTGTGATTTTTATGTTTTCAAATACTAGATTTTATTGTATTCCTCAAAGACTGTTGGCTTTTGTTCTAACAGATAGTAAATTACCGTGATCAATGTATCCTTCTGAGGCTTGTTTTCAAGCTTTTTAAAAAGAGAATCTAGAGTAGCTTTAATCTTAGCTTAAGGAAACTTAGCCTCGCTACTAAAGCGTGATTTTTCTGGGGTCTCTACTGATAATTCAGGTGTTGAATAAGGACTCTCTACTCTGGGTGGTTAGAACATGAATGTTTCCCATATCTGTGTGAACTCTAGAAACTACTTATCTTATGGTGCCACAGTCTTTCTTTTTTTGGCCCAGCCTCATAGAGTGCTGTACTATGCATAGCGGCCATCTAAAAGAGAATCTTATGCAGATTGTTGGAGCTTTCTCTCTATGTATCTCCCTTTTCTGGGATAGTCTTCCCTAAAAATGCTAGGCATTTCGGCTTTTCTGAACTCTATCTTGTTAATTCAGCAAGTCTGCGTGCTTTATTTGGAATAGCCCCGTCTGGTCCCCGGCCCCATAGAGTTCCAGAAAAACCTGTAAACAGCCAGAGCAATTGCAGGGTTCCCCTCTCATTTGTCTTCTTCTGGGGATCAGAGCCCTCCGTTTTCTGTTATCCAATGTATGAAAACCATTGCCACATGTATTTTTTCAGTTTTCTTGTTTACTATGGAACGATAATCTCAATAACAATTATTCAATCATAGCTGAAACTCAGTAGTTAAATTTTAAAGTTTTCTTTTGATTATAAACCATAAAGCATGTTGTTGGAAGATAATATTCCATAAGTCCCTGATATTCTTATATATCTTGTGAGCAAGGCGTGGATTGCCCGTGTTCCCCACTATATTTTTAAGGGTGTTTGTATAGCGGTCTTGAGAGATGGAGTTAAGGTCCTTTGGAATTAAGGGTAGGTTTCTTATAGCTTTGGAAAAAAGCTCCCTAAAGAACAAACGGCAGATACACTTACTTACTTCTAAAAAGAACTAGTTCCTTAAGCTCAGGGCTCCCACCCTGTAAAGTAACTCACTGTTTTTACAGACATCTTCCAGACTTCTTCACTGTGGGAATTGGGCTTGAAGAACTGATACCAAAATGTTGATATTCTGTCTACTGTCATTGCTACTGGCAATAAATTGTCTTTTGTTTCTGATCCAGGAGTATCGTGTCTACTATTAACATCTATGAAACTGTGGTAGGCTAAATTATTAGCTTGCAAGTAGGGTAAATCTCAGACCCTTCACAATTTTTAATACATACTTTTAGAATATACCATTTATATTGATGGAGATAAAAACTGAATATATGACAACTTATAATAGCTACTATTTGTTCAAGGAATACTTGCAAAAGGTCCTTTTATATAAATTCATTCAAAAACCCAGCAAAGTTAAGTTTTCATTCCATTTTTCACATGAGAAACAGAGGTTCAGAGAGGATGTGACTTGGGCAGAGCCAAATGGATAGTTAATAGCCAACATTCGACGTTAAGCTTTTCTGTTCCCCCTCCAATGTCATGAAAACTCCTCACACTACACAATTATAACAATATTAACATAAGAAAGCATATAACTGAGGTTTAAATTATGTGGTAGACCAGAATAACTATAGAAATTCAGCAGAAAGGCAGCACAGTGCCAGTCAAATTTCTGAGAAAAAACTGGAGGAAGAGGGACCAAGTGACTGAAGCTCATGCTCAAAGCTGAACACTCCTAGGCTTTCTGGTGAAGGATTCTGTAAATCTTGCGTCTGCACGGGAGCTGTGCTATTTCCTGCTTTGCAAGTGAGATGTAAGCGACAGCATGTACATGAAACATGTTGACACTAATTCCTTTCCCTGCACATACACAACTCTCACTTACCTACCCGGCTGCTCATGCTCAGATCTCAAGCTCACAGAGGAGGTTTCAGGGGTTACAGGCACGTGGGATGTACCTCAGTCTCCAAAGGTACTGTAGGGATGCGGGCGGTTTCTTGGCAAAGGATTTGACAAAATTTTGTTTTTAATTCTTACCCCGAAAAGTAAATAAATGAAAATACTCGTTACCAATGAAGTACTTCATTGTATTTTAATAAACCATTTATAAAATCTTAATAAGGCATTTAAAAGTCATTGTGTATACCAGAACATTGAAAATAAAGCCTTTCCCCCGAAATCCTAAATCTAAAATGATAGGACCTGAGAAGGAACATAGGAGCCAATAGGTCCTATCGTCACTGGTGTTAGAGGGGTAAAGAAATTGACCCATAGCAACTGTCCTTTGAACATGTTCAAAAATTAGTCTTAACGCCTTTCTTTTTTAAGATTTACTTATTTGTTTGAGAAAGAGAGTGTGTGAGCAGGGAGGGGGCAAAGGGAAAGGGAGAGAGAGAAAAAGAGAGAGAGAGATCTCAAGCAGACTCCCTGCTGAGTGTGGAGCCCTACAAAGGGCTCCATCCCAGGACCCTGAGATCGTGACCTGAGCCAAAATCAAGGGTCGGATGGTTAACTGACTGAGCCACCCAGGCGCCCCCAAAAATCAGTCTTAAAATGCTATTCTAAATTTGACTTTTTCCTCCAGTGAGCCAAGTGAAAAAGAGGAGAATAATATGGTCAAACGTGCAAGTTCTAATGCAATTAAAACATGCAACAATTTACATGAACACCCAGTTTGACTAGAGGAGAAAAAAAGGATATTATCTTGAACAGGATTCTGTAACCAGAAGCTTCTTATATTTGGCCTTGAATCTCTGGAGATCTGCTAGGGAGAAACAAACTGGATTCTTTCACAAGTTAAAAAATGACACTTAAATACTTTTTAGCGACTAGAAGAAATACTTCTTACATTCTTTCTAATACAACAAATATTTATTGAGGGGTATTTTGCAGCTACAGGAGACATGAAGGCAATAGAATATGTCTCTAAAATGCCTAAAGGAGCAGGGAATTTTGCAATGGTAATAAATGCATTTGAATAAGTGTATGGAGTCAGGGCTTAAAAAGGAGGTAAGTGACGTGGACATAAGAGAATGAAAAAGGAGAGCTAGTGTTTAGTGACAGATGAGGTACAAAGAGCCATTCCTGGGGACATGGGAGTTGTAGGAAATCTGAGGCTGGAGTTACAGTGGAGCACTCGAGGTCAAGATCTTAAAGACCTGCTCTCGCCCTCATGGAAATGATCCCTCAGAGAGTACTGATAGCAGAAGGAGGTATGATAAGCATGATTGCACTTGGAAGAAAAGCAGTAATATTAAGACAGTGCCATAGCAGTCTGAGATTTCAATATATTAAATTGGAATCTATTCTCATTTTTTTTAAAAAAGCTAGCAATAAAATGTTCCTAAAATTTAAACAATGAAGTCATAAACCAAAAAAGTAAACTATCTAACCACAAAATGAGATAGATTGAATTTCATGTCACCCTTGAGAATAGTTGATGGGTCTAAATGTAGTCAGTAGGCACTAGACTATGGCCATTTTTAGGAAAATATTGTGATAAAATACTTAGAAAAGGAAAGTGTGAGCCTGAGGACATGGATTAGATATTCCCGACAATGGGAAAACGAACTATTCTGTCCAAGAAGTCAACTAGACCTATCTGAGGAAAACAGAAGAGAAAATACAATATAGGCCAGAGTGGTGGGTAGCTGGAACCTCAGTTGGTGGAGAGGGCCAAAGGGGTTTTTGAAGAACAGGGCAGTCTAACATACAGTTTGAAATGGACTGTGGGATCATTCCCTATCCTTTTACCACTGCCTGCAGATCTCTAGTGAAAGCACACAGCTGTGGCATGAGAGTGGTCTTCAGGAGGGAGGGTGTGGGAGGGAAAGGGGCTCTGCGGGGAGACAGAACTGCCCAGCTGCCAGAGGCAGATCAGACAACACGGGTGGGTGACAGAAACTGGAGCCAGATGACTCAGATGTAGCTGAAAGAAACCAAACACCTACAAATTAAAGGAATGTGGGGAAGGCACTGGACTTCTTAAGGGCAAGGTGACCCAAGCTGACATCTGGGTAACATGGGTAAGAAAGCACTCTTGTTAAGCATTGCCTAATCTGTGTCTTCTTTTTTTTTTTTTTTTAGAAGATTTTATTTATTTATTTGACAGAGAGAGAGATAGCAAGAGCAGGAACACAAGCAGGGGGAGTGGGAGAGGGAGAAGCAGGCTTCCTGCTGAGCAGGGAGCCCGATGCAGGGCTCAATCCCAGAACCCTGAGATCATGACCTGAACCTAAGGTAGACACTTAACGACTGAGCCACCCAGGTGCCCCTCCTAATCTGTGTCTTAAAATGGCGAGGCAGTGATTGCCCCAAGGAAAAAGTTGAGATGTATTCAGTTTGGCAAACTTTAAAACAAAGTGTACAATTTAGCCATTCATGTGGACTTTAAGAGGTTTACTGGTTGAAGATTTGTAGGAATATCAAATAGCAGTATATATTTTCCAACAAAAAATCATTTCAGGGGAGCCTGTGTGGCTCAGTTGGTTAAGCGTGGATTCTTGATTTTGGCTCAAATCATGATCTCAGGGTCCTGGGTTCGAGTCCTGCACTCAGTGGGGAGTCTGCTTGGGGATTTCTCTCCCTCTCCCTCTTCCCCTCCTCTCTCTCCTCCTTCCCTCTCAAATAAATAAATAAATAAATCCTTAAAAAACTAATTTCATTATTGTTTTCATGTCCTATTAGACAAGTATATGTGCGGACTAAAAATCATTCCACTAGTATCTTTAAACAATAATTATATGGAGTGATTAACACATACCAGGTTCTTTTCTAGTGACAGGTTTTATTAGGTGACTAGTTGGGCTGAGTAGAACAGAGACTCGAAGAAACATAGCTCAAAGATCAGAGTTTGTTTCTCTTGTCCTATATAAATTCAAACTTCTAAGGCAGCTCTGCTCTGCAATGGTATCAGGATCCAGGCTCCCCTGACTTGTTGCTCCACCACATCTGGGGTGTTTTCCTTTCTGCAACATCCAAATGGCTCACCACCAGATCTTCATTATGCCAGCAGGAAGGGGCGAAGCGAAACAAAAAGGGGACACCATTCAAGAACACATCCCAGATGTTACACATGCCTATTTCTTGTATATTTTGCTAGCTAATCTTAGGCTCAGGAGCACACCAGCTGCTAAAGAAGAACCGCTAGAATAGCCACACTGACAGATGAGTATGAGCCTAGCTAACAGAGGAATTTCCATTGCTCTGCATGAGAAGCAATACAGGGGACAGCTAGTGATCTCTGACTCCCTCACTAGACTGTGGGAGTCCCCAGTGGGAAATTGGGAATTTCTATGCCCTCTGCATCAGGATAAAAGTACACTTGTTTGGAAATAGATGAAATTAAGGCCACTTGTGGGTGTTCTTTAATAACCATCACTGAAGTTACCACAAAATCTTCCAGCCACCGCAGAATCTTTCTATTTGCTTGCCAAATTGGAAAGTGGAGTACATCCCGTGGAAAGTCAACTCATCTCAGAAATGTCTATAATGAATTTGGAAGGGTGGCAGTCCTTGTTGAGCTCTCCACAGGGCACGGCCTTATTCCTTGTTTTGTAAGTGCTCAAACCGTGGCTGACAACAGCTACAATCTCGAAAGCCTGGTGTATGGAAATTCAAAGGCCGACTTACTAAGTTATGGTAAAAACCACAAACCTGCGAGGTGAACTCTGGGTGCTGCTCCACTATTCTCTCCCAATCCCTGCATGCTGACTTGTAACTGACTCTCAGACTCTTGAGCTCTATCAGCTGTGTCCTAGAGCAAAGACAAGACGGACACCCCTCATGCTCTTCTCCAAAGCACAGCACCCATGGGGCGCTCATGTTGACAAACTTTATTAATGGTAGAGAATCACATGAAAAAATCACAGTGGGGAAGAGGAAACAGTAAAATGGTAAGCACTCACTGCTTCCCCTACCAGGGTTAATGCCTTCTAGGGGATTCCTATGGCTGCTTCTCTCTTCAGCCCCTTTCCGGAGGCTGCCAGGTAATAAGGTCTCCCCATCTCCTCTCTCAAGAATCCTCTTTTTCCCTTGGTCTAGGTCCCTGATCTCTTGACTGGTATCCAGCTTCCCCTGCTGGGAAAAGAATCAGTTGATGTTTTAAGAATCTCAGTAGTGATGCACTCAGCTCACACCGAAAGCAGTTTTCCCTGTTCCTTAATGAAACAAGTATCGGTATTCTGCTAGTTGTCCCGCTCAGAACTTCTGAAGGAAGAACAGGTGGGTCTTTGCTTTAAGCTGCATGATTATAAAGCTTTCTGATACAAGACTTTTTAAAAACTCAGGTACTTGCCCCTCCCCACCCACACAGGGACTGATTTTGCTTCCATCCTAGAGTTTAAAAACTCCTACGGTTTTTATCTTTAATAGAAGCTTCTTTGTTGTAGACACCCCCCATTCTTGTGAAGATCCAGATTATTAGCCCTATGTACTGCACTGACTAATAAATACTGAGCCATCACAGAGTGTGTGTGTGGTCATTAATTATGAGCATGTCTTACTTCTTTTTTTTAGATGGTAAGCTTTCAGTGTCTTCAAGGTAAGAATATTCATCTTTGTAACCCCAATGCATATAACATGATGCTTTGTGCACACAAGGAGATGAATGACTATTTTACAGGATAAAGTTAAGCAAAAGAGCTATGCAGATTCCAATATGGGGAATACAACCTAAACACCACTGTCAACAGAACTTTCTGTGAGGATGGAAATGTTCTGTATCTGCCCTAATTTGCTAGTCACTAAGGTACAAGCCATCGAGCACTTGACTTGTGGCTAATGTGACTGAGGAATTGAATGTCTAATTTTAGTTAGTTTTCATTAATTTCAATTTAAACATAACTAGCTGCAGTGGTTAGTGACTACTTCATTAGATCAGGTAAATAGAATATCCAGCAAAAATCTCTACCTCCTTCATTTTTTGAATCATGTTTTTCTCTCTACTAGTGTAGAGAAAATGAGTAGTGTTCTCAGGAACAACTTTGTTCTGGATGCCAGGCTTGGCTTTGGGAGACAGGCTCTGTGCTAACTCTACTTTTATTGAGGATTCACACCTCACAACAACCCTGTGTGTGGCAGATTATGTCCTTCTCCACATTTGATCAAAACATGGAGATGTAAAGTCATTGCCCCTGGTCATCATTTAGCTGGAGCTGCTTTCCAAAAAAAAAAAAAAATGAATCGGTGAGTGGGTGAATGAATGGGTTGGGATTGGTGTCTCAGACATGGTGCCAGGTTTCTAAGTGAACAAACTTTCCTGTAGTCAGGGTCCTTGGCTCTGGGTGAGGAGATGAATTCTAGAGCTCCCACGTGCCTGATCACAGAATGTGAGTTACGGCCCGGCCCCTGACTTTTTCCACGCTGCAGACCTCAGTCTGGCTTCACTTGGGGGGCACTTTGCAAGCACTCAAGGACGAGAAAGCTGGAGCAGGATTTTTTCCTTCATTCAGGTCCTGAAGAACAGCAATTAGAAAACAGCCTTCCTTTTTTTTTTTTTTTTTTTTTTTTTTTCTTTTTACGAAACTAAACTGACTGGTAAAAAATGTTTGCTTGGGAAACTGCTTCCACAGACATAAAAGATTGTATGGGTTTTTTGTTGTTGTTGTTTGGTTTTGTTTTCTGTTTGCTTTTTGGTGGAAAAGAGTATCTGGGACAGGGAGAAGGGGGCTCCAAGGGACCTTTTTTTAACACATAGAATGTTCCTAGGGTTTCTGTTTGGGCCTTGTGTGTGTGTTTATTTGCTTTTTGTTTCTGAAAGTCAGAACCCAGTGTCTAAGGTCTCACAGACTTCAAGTTCAGTAAAGGCCAGAAAGGGGCATTCCTTCCTCTTGCACACAGTAAGGGTTGCTAAGGTTAGTGCTTAAAGAACACATTAAATCATGCTGGGTGGGAAGATCTAGGACGAGAAATTCATAACACGAATTGCTCATTATGTAGGATATACAATGAGACAAAAATATCCACCCCCAAACTGGATCACACATGATCTTTTGAGGTTAACAAAAGGCATGCCATGGTAGAAATGATGGAAATATGCAAGAATGAAGTCCTTGGAGCCAATCCTGTCATTCTCCCTGCTTTCATTTCCCCTAAAATTGGCTCATCACACTACTAGAAAAAAATACACCACAGAATGAAGTTATGTTCCAAAAAAACAAAGAAAAAAGTATTGCCTTGAGCATTTTCTATACAGGGATATTATTTTCCTTTATGATATTGAACATGTATGTAGTTAAGTCAGCCTAGCAATTAGTTGGGTTGATGCAAATGTTTGTCCTGTTCTTGTTAAAAGATGACTCTGTGATTTTGTTTAAATGTGTCTATATAAAAATATGTTTTCCTCTCTAACTGTTGATATCTACTTGGATAGGTTGCTGTAAGCATCCACTACACTCTGTGACTTCCATTACGATGGTGTTTGTTATTATATATTGCGCAACAAGCAGGTGGGGATGATAATAATATTCTTGAAAGAAGACCTGTATTCTCATGGCAACAATTTGCAATAGTGCTGTAGGGGTAAACAGGGGAGCCAAGATGGGAGTTGCTGTTAACACTTGGGTTTGCACACCTGTATTAATGACACCCACCTACAGAGGAAAAAAAAAGGGCGACACTCCTCTAGGCTCCCGGCAATTTCTAAACGTAAGTACAAGAGCTGCTTACTGAGACCCTACTATGTGCATGTGTGCAAATCAGTGAATGCGTCAGGCCCTACACAGGGATGAAGCTCTGATGTGATATCTGCTCTATAGCAGACATCTGCTATTTTTGCCCAGCATCTGGTGTTGGTTTGATTGGATACAACGTTGACTTCACTTTTGGAAGATCCCCCACAGTTGGTTCCGTGTTTACGTGCTAGAATCCCTGGCTCCCAGTTTGGTTTCTTGACCCAAGGCTGGCTAATGAGTCAGAGTGTTTAGTTCACGGTGGGCACATGACCAAACCCTGGGCCAATGAGGAGCCAAATTGCTGTAGAGCCAGTGAAGAAGAGGCACTTAATTTCACAGAGGTTGCAAAACTGGGATTTACATCTGGATGTCTTGCCACAGCATGAAAAGCACCTGCCTGAGAATAAAGCCAATAGAAAGAGACATAGCTGGGAGGGAGAAAGAGACCTATATTCTTCGAAGGTCTAAATCCATCTATGCTTGAAGTTCAGCTCCTTGAACTTTCCAATTCCATGGGTCAGTGGATGTTCTTTTTTGACTTAAGGCACTTAAATGTGAGTGGTGTTTCTGTGACTTGCAATGAGAAGAGTCCATCCTGACTAATATATCTCTCTCTAGGAAGGTGTGCATTTAAAAAAAGAAAAACTAACACTTATTGACCCTTACCATCCTCCAGGTATTTAAGGACATGTTCTCATGTAAGCTTACAATTGTAGGGCATCGTATTTCCACTTTGTATACAGTAGTACCCCTCTGTCCATGGCAGATACGTTCCAAGACTCCCAGTGGATGCCTGAAACCACAGATAGTACTGAACCCTTATATTTACTATGTTTTTTTCTGTATGTACCTATGATAAAGTTTAATTTATAAATTTGGCACAGTAAGGGATTAATTTGACACAGTAGGAGATTAACGAGAATAACATAATAAAATAGAACAATAAATACAGTATATTGTTATAATATACTGTAATAAAAGTTATGTGAATGTGCTCTCTCTCTCTTTCCCTCTCTGTCAAAATAGCTATTTACTACACTCACCTTTCTTGTGAGGAGATGAAGTGAGGTGAATAACATAGGCATTGTGACATAGCGTTAGGCTGCTCTGGCCCTTCTGAAGATATGTCAGTAGGAGGATCATCTGCTTCTGGACCATGACTGACCGTAGGTAACAAATCAGGGAAAGCAAAACCTTGGATAAGGGGAAATTATCATCTTAACCGGTGTTCTTTCGGGTGGCTGCACTGTAATTTGGTTACCATATTCACACAGTTTCATTTAGATTGCCTTAGGTGCTCTCATCACCCCAAAATAGGGTAACTATGTGAGGAGATAATATGTTAATTAGCTTGACTGTAGTAACTATTTCACTCTACGTATATCAAGTTATCATGTTGTACACTTTAAGTATACACAAATGTTATATTAAAAATAAAATTAAGATAAACAATACCCAATCCAAAAATCTATTTTAATTTATGTAATACACACAATCGTTTGCCTTAAAAAATAAATGCCTACGCAATTATAAGAAGGCAAACTGAACCGGATGACCAAAATGATGAAGGCGTGTTTCTAGGCATTAACCTTGCCTGTGGTTCACAGTCATTTGAGCTATGTTTTGAAATTAACGATAAACTTTTATTTTAGTGACAAAATAAGTACTAAGGGGGAATTTAAGTCTACTTTAAATGAGGCTATGAAAAAGAAACATTCTTTTAAAAAGAAATGTGATAGCCCTCAGGTAACATAAGCATCCAAATTCATAAGTGAACTGCTCCCTGTTGACATATATAATGGCTTTCCACATGATATCCAACAAATACGCGTACATTCACAGCTCTTTTGATCCCCAGATTCAATGAAGAAATTTCCTTTAAAATGTAATTAGATTAAAGTAGATGTGGCAAAGAAAACCAAACTTGCATATCTTGCCATTAAGCCCAGTTACCATGTCAAATCTGCAGATTGCCCCACCAGCAAAATTTCTACTTTGAGAATTTTATTTTGCTCAAACACAAAGTGAAATCATTTTGTATGTTATAGAAAGCTCAAACAATTTGGCAAAGACTGGGAAAAATTCCATGTTTTACTATTTTATCAGATTCGTTTACCCAAATATAAAAGAACCATTTTTCTTATTCGGGCACGATATTTCCATAAAAGTCCTGGAATTAATGTGATGGCTTGCCAGGTGAAAGATTTTGTTTTCCTCCATTCTGAGAATCAGCAGACCTGTTGATAAGATCATTATCACACCCACTAAAAGTGCTGAGTCCAAAAAAGCAAAAAGCTCTGTTTTTAAGAACTGGTAAGTTACTTGTGATTGTACATTAGTGGAAACTAGATAGTATATATTTCTAAAATTGTGTTAATCTGATTGTATTTGATATTTTACTAGATGAGGAAAGTATTCAAACATAATTGTATTAAAAGAGATATAAAAATTATTTTAACAATTTTATTCAAGCAAAATACAGGTAACTTTTGTTCCTCAGCATATGATTTCTGGGAAACTTGACCACTGTTAATCATCATCATCATCATCCAAGTCCTTATAAGCTTATTATTATTATTTTTTTTTGCAGTTGAAAACTCTTTCAATTTTAAGAGTTTTTGAAGATACGATTTCAGAATTTTCCTCCCAATTCTTACAATGTTACCAATCTCTTCCATGGAGCTATTTTCAAAGAATAATATAATATCAAAATGGAAAGTCTATGTAAAATAACAATTCTCACCTAAATTTAGAAGAAAGAAAACTTCTAAAATTTGGCAACTCAGAGTAAAAGAAATAAGGATAAATATGGCTTACAATGTATGAACAGCTATTTGAATCTGTTACAACTTGTAAAGACTATCGCCCTGTAAACTGTCTACTTTAGTCAACTGAAATCTTTGGAAAAATGATCTTAATTGTTCCTATCACTTATGCTAGGATTCACAAGGGAATAAAGAAAGATTAAAATGGGATCCTCTTGGGGGGAAAAAAGAGGAAATTTTTTAAGTGAGCTTCCCATTTTTTTTTCTGCAGTTATCCTGGAGATGAGTTTGCATTTACAGTTTTCTCTTAGCAATTACTTGCTAAAAAATGATCGATGAGAAAGTGTTTATATGTCAGAGGGCTTAAATGTATTTTAGTGTTTTAGAGTGTGCACGAGAACATCTGAGCAGCCATTTATTTCTTCTGCTGCCTAAATTCTTACAACACGAATACTTCTAATTTGGCCTAATACAGAATGAGCGTAAACTACATTATGTGGGACATTCTGTTAGTCATAATAGGGATCTAGGACTTGCAACTGACACGTAGGAAGAAAGGCAAAAATGAAAAAAACAAACAAACCTACAAACAATAACATCACCAACAAAAAACAGTTATCCAATTTAGTCGCTTTATTTGTAAATAAAACTCTGGGTTTTATTTACCATAACAAAGGAAACTTCTAGGAGAGGAGATGACGAGGTAAGTACATGTTAGAAGCACTGATTAGTGCTGCTGGTTAAGTGGAAAAGACATCACTTTTGTAGGAAGGGAGGATGTAATCAGAGCTGGGTTTTATTCCGTAACTGTAGCTTTTATAGCTATATCCTTGTGGGTTAAAAAAAACTTTATTAAAATTTCTGCATGGAAAACAACCTTTGACATGACTCTGAAACTCTCTAACTTCTATCCATTTGTACTTTACTGAAACAATGACTTTGTTGGGCTTTTTGGCTGTTTGCTTTTTTTAGTAAAACAAAATTTATTAAGATGTCAAATATTGGGTTGGAATAGGACAAACTGTATTTAAAACAAAATAAAAAAAATTAAAGCAATCTCTTGCCAGTGTTATGATCATGCGCAATAACTTAAAATTGTGAGGATGAGAAAAGTCATTTGATAACTGTTGAAACTCTAAAATGCCTCTTATTAATCCAAAAGAATTAGAAGGCTGCCTCAAGACATTTGAAAACATTTAACAATAACTACTTTTGAGTTTGTTAAGTTCTTCAAACAAGTCTACAGGGAACAATATCCTATCAACATGAGCAGCGGATGAATGAAGAAATTAAGCGACTATTAAGTATTGTGTCAGCTGTTGAGACGGGGCTCGTGTGGTGGCGGAGCTCCCACTCTGGTGGCCAACCACCTGCCAACAAGTCCCAGCCCTGCTGTCACCACCGTGTGATCCTGGGCGGCTTCTTTACCTTCCCAAGCCTCAGTTTCTAGTTTGTCTGAAATGACAGCGTGGTTAGGAGAATGAATGTAAAGATGTCAATAGTGGGGACGCCTGAGACTCTGAGTGGAGTCCGGACACTGAAACTGTTCTCATAATAATGCTAAAACATCATTCGCTCTTCCCTCTCGTTCTCTCTTGAGGGTCCAGTGGAGTTTTTCCGAGGCTACATCATGTGAGATATCACAACAGATTGAAAGAATGCAGAGCAGAGATGAAAATCCAGCTGCCTCCTATTAAGCCATACAGGAAAGAGATACAGAAATGGGAAAGAGTGCCTCTCCTCTCCCTGAATCATTTTTGTTTTCAAAAACATCGTTATTGTTCATGAGCCTGTTCTCTTGGTGTGAGCTTGTATGGGGTTTCTTAATGTTATTTTTAAATGAATTAATATAAAATACATTTACAGTTTCTCGGTCTTAATTTCTAAAACAGTAATACTGTAAATATCCATAGATAGAGCCCACATAATAAACGACAGCTCTTTGAATCCTCAATAATATGTAACAGAATAATAGGTCCTGAGACCAAAAAGCTGAGAACTCTTCATTTAAATCAGTTGCCTGACAAAAAGTTTTTCCCCATAACTAAATTCACAAGTTGGAAAATAATTCTCTGTTAAGCTCTGTAGCCTAAATTTGCTCACAGAATATGTAGTGAGTATTGCTGTATTATTTCTCTACTTTTTTAATAAATTGTTGAAAGCAGTGGTTCTCATCTCCAGCTGCACCTTAGAATCCTCTGTGAATTTTTTTAAAAGTAAAATACTATTTCTGGGGGGGCTTACAACCTGTCAATGATATTTTATAAAAGCTCTTTGTGTCTATGGATTAATTTCATCATTTGGATAACAGCTTTAAGAATGACCTTATCTAAGTAGATATCTCATCCCTCAACCCAAAATGCACCAGATTTTATTACAGCTATTTAGGTTCACGCCTATCTTCCCAGCAACTCCAGGTCAGCTTCCCTGTGTGAAGTGTTTTTCCCTCTGGCCCCCTTGGAATATAACAGAGTATGTAGATATTAAATTAATGTTGACTGGATAAATGACCGAGTAAGAGAAGGCCTAACTGTAGACTTCTACTCACTTTGTAGAGCAAACAAAATGCCCCAAGTGGCCCTCAGGGTGCGGTATTCAGTGCTTCCCATTTCACTAGGAAAAGCAAAGAGAAGCCTATTCTGACCCCCTTCACGTCCCCATCCATCCAGGGAGCCCCATAGTTTATGAGGGTCCTGTGGGGAAGACCTCCAGTTCTCTTCCATTGTGCTGACCCTTTGAAGTCCCGAGGCACTGGTGGCCCTGCAGAAACCAGCATTGATGAGTCATGTCCAAAATGGAATGGGGACCAAATAAGGGCCACACCATTGAGGGGAATTTGTCTTTTCGGCAGCCTTTCTTCAAAGACAGGAGACCACTGCTACTGAGCTTGATGAGAAGATTTAGAAATATGACCTCTCGAGAACACAATAGCAGAGGCACCGTTGTGGGAGAGGACACAGCTCATGGGGTGAAGCCCAGCTGTGTCAGTAGTCAGCCCCAGAGGCTGCACCCAGAGGACTGCTCTAGCTACAGACCTATTGCCCCACTACCTCTTGCATGGGGCCAGAGCAGAACCTCTCTCTACAGGCAACTCCTCAGTAAGAATTGGCACTCTCTGATGAACTTGAGCCTTAAAGTTTACAACTCTTGGTCAAAGTTTCTTGAATTCTCATGTGCTATAACCTCATGCCAACATACCTTAGGAGGCCAATCCTGAGGTCCCACCACAGAGACCCCCAGATACCAACCCTTTCCTCCCAGTAGCCAACACTTTAATGAGGGGCTAGAGATGTGTTTGGTTTTTAAATAATAGCTTTATTGAGATATAATTTACATAGCATAAATTCACCCATTTAAATTGTATATTTCAAAAGTTTTTAATATATAAACCTCCTATACACATTAGCAGTCACTCCCATTAACCGCAACCCTCTCAACCCCCAGTCCTAGGCAACCTTAATTACTTCCTATCTCTATGGATTTGCCGATTCTGGATATTTCATGTAAATATAATCATACAGAATGTGATCTGCTATACCTGACTTACTTTATTTAGGGATGTTTTGAAGATTCATCCATATTATAGCATATATCAGTACTTTATTTCTCTTCATTGCTCAATAATATGGCATCGTACAGATATACCACATGTAATTCATTCATTCAGTTAATGGACTGTTAGGTTGTTTCACTTTTTGGCTATTGTGGATAATGTGGAAACTTATTCTGAAGCTACTAAAAACACAACAAATTTTCCTTACATCCTTCTCCCTGACTGATAGGTAGATGCAATCAAAAGATTGTTTCCCTGGTTGGGAGGAGCATAGTGGTGAAAATAACATTTCTACTTTTGTCTAAAACTTGAAACTGTTAACAATTTCTCTAATAATGAGAGAAAAAATGCAAGTAATGCACAGGAATATAAATTGGATTTGCCAAGTTCAGTCACAGAGTCATAGAATGTTCAATGAAAAGAAGCTGAGAGGAGAGCTAATCTATTTTACAAGTAAGGGAACTTGAGTTCCAGAAAACTTAAATGACTTGCTCACAGTTGCATGTCTTTCTTGACTTCTGATGCTGATGGGTTAAAATGTTATGCTGTCAAGCTAAAAAAAATAATAATAATAAAGCTCAAAAGCCTCACCAAAAGAAAGAAATAAAAAATGTATTTATCTGAGATTTTAAAATGAAACACTTGAAAGCTATTTATTGCCTTCCTTGCCAGCTTGAGGAGACACACCCTGGTGGTGATAAAAGAGGTTACATAATTCCGGCCCCAGTGAGAGTTTGCACCTTCCCCTCCCAGGCTGTGGCTTACCCTACTGTGGTGACAGAAGAGCCAAGTGTTCCCTGGTGATAGGCTCGTGAGCTAATGCCACAGCTCTGGGGTCCAAACTGGAAAGCAGATGCACAGCACTGGCAGTCTCTTCCATCCCTGAGACCCACCAGCCAGTATATGCAGGGATGACTTCACCTGCCCTACCCGCCCCTGCCAGGCACTTAGGGGTCAGTACGAACCACAAGACATCAGCGTTCTGAAAGCCCAGAACTTTGTTGTCCTCAGATAGTGGCATTAAGTCCCAGAAGCACATTTGGGGGTAAAATTCAGTTCCTGGGGAACAGTGACAGCAATGCTATAAGTAACCAGTTGTGTTTAGAGTACAAACTGCCCTGCTTTGTGCTCAGTTAACGGAGGACTTCTACTACTAGACCACTTCTGCTGGGTGAATTTTTTTAAGTGCTCTTGGCCACCAAACCCCAGTTTCTCCTATCCTCCAAGAGAGGCTTTCCTTTTCTTCCTGAGTCAGCTGGAGGTGGTTTCTGTTGCTTATAATTAAGAATCCTGACACCCAAAAACAAGCAATCCAATCAAGAAATGGACAGAAGACACGAACAGACATTTCTCCAAAGAAGACATCCAAACGGCCAACAGACACATGAAAACATGCTCAACATCACTCGGCATCAGGGAAATCCAAATGAAAACTACAACGAGATACCACCTCACACCAGTCAGAATGGCTAAAATTAATAAATCAGGAAACAACAGATGTTGGTGAGGATGTGTAGAAAGGGAAACCTGTTTTGCACTGTTGGTGTGAGTGCAAGCTGGTGCACTGGAAAACAGGATGGCGGTTCTTCAAAAAGTTGAAAATAGAGCTACCTTATGACCCAGCATTTGCACTACCAGGTATTGACCCCAAAGATACAAATGTAGTGATCTGAAGGGGCACCTGCAACCCAATGTTTATAGCAGCAGTGTCCACAATAGCCAAACTATGGAAGGAGTCCAGATGTCCATCAAATGGATAAAGAAGATGTGGTATATATATATTCAATGGAATACTACTCAGCCATCAAAAAATGGAATCTTGCCATTTACAATGATGTGGATGGAACTGGAGGGTATTATGCTAGGCAGAATAAGTCAATCACAGAAAGACAATTATCATGATCTCACTCATATATGGAATTTAATAAACAAAACAGAGGATCATAGGGGAAGAGAGGAAAAAATAAGACAAAATCAGAGAGGGAGACAAACCATAAGAGACTCTTAATCATAGAAAACAAACTAAGGGCTGCCAGAGGGGAGGGGGTTGTGGGAAGGGGTGACTAAGTGATGGATATTAAGGAGGGTATGTGATGTAACGAGTGCTGGGTACTATGTAAGACTGATGAATCACGGACCTCTACCTCTGAAACCATTAATAAATTATATGTTAATTAATTGAATTTAGATAAAAATAAAATAAAAAAAAAGAATCCTGACTGACACACTAGCTAGTTCAGATACAGTAACCCTACTGCCCTCAAATCCTCCACTGGTTACTTGCAACTTTAAGGCATGTGTTTACGAGTTCACTGCATTTATTAAGCATGGAGAGTGCCTCGATTTTCCATTTTGCAAAATGAGGACACTAGTGCTCCAATACTTGCTTCCTATTCTCCTCCTTCTTCTAAAATAAAAATATTTCTTTTTCATTCTATAGTTATGGTTGTCTTCTGTGCTTTGATTGTAAGTTGATTCTAGAAGTTGAAAACCAATTAACAACCTTTACATGGTGCCCACATAAAAATTATCCAACTCTGAAAGCATAGTGATCTATATTTACAATTCTTTGCTATATGTCTCATATAGACCATAATTAAATATCATAATCCCTATGACACTTAAATAAAAATGATCCTGCAATCAACTTGGAATGAATTCTCTTTGTTTTTATAATCTGACTTTTGCCACTAACAGAACCTCAAATTTTTCCCAGCCATAGATAGATTTATCCTTCTGTTCCAATCTGAATTTTCTAAGGCAGCTACAAATCAATGAATCTGGGATAAAATGCCACTTTTTTCCTGCTTCTAATTCAGTGGTTCCTAGAAACCACATCTTGCTTTTCTTGATTTACTCCCTCATTTTACTGGTGTGATACAGTATACTGAGATACACACACACATATATATGTGTGTATATATATATGTGTGTGTGTGTGTGTGTGTATATATATATATATATATATATATATATATATATATATATAGTCTTCGTACATCATTCATCCTCATTTCTGACACAGGTCATCCCAAATGCTTGGAATTTCTTGAGCAATGAGAGTTATAATATTTGGTCTTTTATCCTCAGTTTCTGAAATCCTTTCAGAGCCATAAAAGTGAAATGTGTGTCTTGTTATTCATAACAAACCCCTTTCTACCACAACTGGGTTTATGTTAATGAGGTGATTTCTGTAAAGCACCTAAGGATGGGGACTGGTTCACAAGGGAACTAACTATAAATAGAGGATTGGAACTTTCACCTCCTGATTTCCAGGGAAGGGACAGGGGTTAAGGGTTGAGTCAGTCACCAACCACCAATGTAAGGAAGCCTTCACAAAAACCCAAAGGAAGGTGTTTGGACAACTTCCAGGTTGGGGAAATAGAAGACTTCCATGTGCCACCATGCTGGGACACAACTTCACTAGAACAGAAGTTCCTTTGTTTAAGACTTCACCCTACGTGTGTATTCATTTGACTCTTGATTCTTAACCTTCAATACCCTTTGTAATAAACTGGTAATCTAGTAAGCAAATGGATTTCTTGAGTTCTTTGAGCTGCTCTCGCAAATTAATGAAACCCAAGGAGGGAGCCATGGGAACCTCTGATTTATAGCCTATTGGCCAGAGGTACATGGAACAACCTAGGCTTGAAATAGGCACCTGAAATGGGGGAGAGAGAGAACAGTATTGTAGGACTGACCTTTAATCTATGGAATCTGATGTCATCTCCTGGTAGATACTGCCAGAATTAAGTTGGATTGCAGGACATTCAGGTGGTATCCAGAATTGTTTGGTGGCATGGGAAACCATTCCCCAGCCCCTCACCATCACCACCAAAATTGGGAATTGTGTGCAGAACTGCTTTAATAGGCATATATGTCTAGGACCTTTCTAAGAAATGGTCTGTGGAAGCTAAACTTTTGGGGTCCTTGTCTTGCTTGTCTGAAAAAAAAACCTTTCATTATGCCATTCCATTTGACTGATAGTTTGGCTAAATACAAAATTCTGAGCTAAAAATAGATCTCATACAGAAGTCTGAAGATCTTTATTCATTGCTTCTGATGAGCTATCTGGTACTTAATGAAATCCTGTTTCTTTCTTTTTGGTCACTGTTTCTGAAGGAATAAATGATACAGTTTGATGGGGGGGGCGGTGAGGGAGGGGAAGGTAGACAATAAGAAAGGTTCAGAGCAAGAGGTAGTGTCCAAAAATCCTGATTGGAGACATTGTAATGGTGCCAAAGTTAGTGTGTTATTTTTGGCAGCTCGGGTAGGAGGAGAGAATTTTCTAAGGAAAGAAGATTGAGTGGGACTGCAAATAAACTCCTCTCCTTGACAGTTGCTTAGTTACTCTGGATTCCTCCTAGACAGTAAACTCCATAAAGATGGCTGTTCTTTGGGGAGCTTGGGTTGCTCAGTTGTTAAGCATCTGCCTTAGGCTCAGGTCATGGTCCCATGGTCCTGGGATCAAGCCCCGCATTGGGCTCCCTGCTCGGTGGGAAGCCTGCTTCTCCCTCTCCCACTCTCCCTGCTGTGTTCCTGCTCTCGCTCTCTCTCTCTGTCAAACAAATAAATAAAATCTTAAAAAAAAAAGGATGCCTGTTCTTTTAGAAATGATTCTTTTAGAGAAATTGCTGATTAAAAATCAATACAGCAAAAGTCTTTTTCCCCTCCAAAACACACATGCATATGACATATGATAGTATTGAGCTTTTTGCCTCTTCGGAAGAAAGGAAGTAGCAAATCAGAATATAATATGGATATCTTGCATCTTGAATGGCACAGTGAAGAGAAAACTTCCCAAATTACCAATGCAGTATATTGTCATTGGAACATTTTCTTCTCCTGGAAATCCATACATACCAAGTATAACTCACCCGATTGATCATTCGAAATTTATTTTGCTTTATGAACCATGTAGAATGAAAAGCATTCATGTTGTAATACGGTACCTTGTGACATGATAACGCCTACTACCATTACAATTTCAACAAACTTGAACTGGGATTCAAATGAGTAGCATGACTCCAAAGGAAATGGTTTCATAATGGCATCCAGTGTTCTCAATTAACACAGGAAAGATTAATGGCTTTTTTTCCTTCCCTTTGGTGGTCTCTGTTGAGGAGAAAAAAACATTCATTGCCATTTGATTTTCCACTCAATTGCATTTACCAACTGGCAGACAGACCAACTGGGAAAGTTCCTCCATCTAGGAGCTGGATTCATCATGGGTGTGGCCCAGGAATGTTACCACAGCTGATTCTCCATAATGTGAAGAGTCCACAGACAGTAACTCTCACCAAGGGAAAACTCTAAAACTGAACTGGTGGGAAATACCTCACCTGTAGATAATTCTTAAGGATGATCCCCCTGCTCTTCTATTTGTCATAACTCTCTAATTAGGCATCTCTTCACCCTCAAGAACATCCCAAATCTATGGGTAGCCACTTCCCAGAAGGGAGCGAACTGCATATCCAAATGGATTTGCTGCTTCTCAGTAAACTGACAAATCAGCTGAAGAGTGAGTAAAATGAAAATATTAGGACTATCATCCTGCAAAAAAAAAAAAAAAGGCAATGACTGCTACAGGTTGGAAGAGTTATGATCTGTCAGAATCTTCTGTTGCAAGGAACAGCTTAACCATACACCAGTGCTCCATGGCTGCTGCAGTAAAGAATCTGAACACGGCCTGGAATTCTCTGAGGATGTTATTCATAAAGGCACAGTTAATCAGACTCAGACCTCTCTTCAAAATCTCACTGTACAAGCCAAACTTATTGCCAGCAGAAGGAAGGTGCCAGACCAGAGAAGGTAAGCTAAAATCTGTGTGCCCTGGCTTCAGAACCATGAGGTCTCAACCCATTTTAAAAAGTAAGAAAAGTTTTGTGTGTGTATGTGTGTGTTTACATTGATCAAACAGCTAGCTTTCTACCCATACAATCAGAGCTTTGTACTTATCCAAGGATTTTCAACCTATATAAGTAGATATTCTTGTTTAATTTAATTTACCAAAAAGGAAAAAAAAAAAATCCCTCCTTCTCTCTCTGTCTCCCTCAGTCTTTAGAGAAATTTAGAAAGGAAAAGTTGGAGCCAAAATCACTTCTGGGTAGAGTCCACGGTTACCAAGCTGAAAGAGCAGGCAGTTTTCTGGGTAAATGGTCTTGCCTCAAATGCCAGATGCCTGCTAAAAGTATCACAGGCTCTCAGAAGCTTTCTGTGCCTCCCCTGCCATCACAAACACAGATGGTGGATCTTTCAACAGAGATGCTGGCATCTTCGCCGATTACACCCTTGGGTTCTACAAAGAATGGTTTTCTTTATTCTTGGCATAAGGAAATCTCTATGCCAAAGGTGGAGGCACTTGATTTTGGTTGTTTAGAGCTAACTCAGAGTGATTAGAGGGTCTAAAACATGGTCAGGCTCTGGCCATTGAAGGGAAAGAATAAACATAAGGAGATTTGGGTTCTCTGCACAAGTCCTCTTCAGGTTTACATGCTGACTCTTGGCTGAACATTGTTTTTGTTTATTGTTGTTCGGTTTGTTTGTTTTTTCCCTCCAAACTCAAGGACAAATTTGTCCAAGGTCTTTGAACGTGAATGGGAAGGAAAAGTGTAAATCAGTGTGCGTGGGTTTCTTCCACATGCACAGGTGGGGGTCATGAGCTCTTTGAGTCACAGATCTGGGTTTGCCTTTAGCTCTGCTCTACATCTCTGATTCTTCAGCGGGAAAATGCAGAAGAAAAAGTCCTACCTCATATTGTTGTTGAACTTTTTTATTCATGAGTAGACTTTATTCTTAGGGCACTTTTAGGTTTACAGAAACATTGAGCAGAGAGTATAGAATTCCTATATACTCTGTCTCCCTTGGCTCTTGGCTTCACCTATTATTAATACCTTGCATTGGTGTGGTGGGTTGTTGAATTTTTAATTACATATCACATAAAAAACACAGCCTTTCATATGTTAAGAGGTACTTACAGGTGTGAATTATTATTATCATAATTGCAGACTCTCTCATTCACTAATGCACAAAACTTTCATTTCTTTGATGACATTTTGTGTGCCACCCTTATCAAAAATCTCCCCGAAATCCTTACCAGACAACCATACAGTTTGTGAACTATCATCTAAGGAAATCTGTTTCTTTAAATTTAAGATCTGTTTCTCTAAGGATACTTCCTTCAATTGCAAATAGTCCTGAAAAGAAAGATTATTATTATCATAGATAATTTTATTGTTGAAGAACAAAAGACACGATTCTAATTCAGACTCCAAAAAGATATTGACCATTAGGTTGTTTTAAATAAGAAAGATAAGGAGAAAGATCCAGGTTCTTAAGTATGGCATATCTTGACAGGAGGACTAGAGGACAAATCTTGACAGGAGGACTGGAATAAGACAGGAGGTCTTATATGGTTCCATGACCTCAGAAGAGGAAAATTATGGCATGGGAAAGGGGAAGAAAGGCAAGTCAATTCTGAAAGAAGGAAGTCTTGATTCAGAGCCTTTCTCAAGATAGACAGAACCAACATCTGAGCAGGTTGGCAAGGGATCTCCCAGTCTGCCCCAAGGGAGTTCACAGTGGAATGTTGTTCACTGCCTTGACATTGGATGAACATCAATAGGACCAGCTGCAAGAGCTTCAAAATAGTGTCAAGAGCGTGGTTATAAGAAAAGTGAATCTTGAAATGAAGGTTGGAGGTCAGGAGTGACAGAGAAGCAAGCTGAACGTGAATGATACATCGAATCCATTTTGGAGTTGAATCCCTGATGAGTATAATTGTAGCTGGTTGTAATTGAGGAGAAAAGATAAGAGAAGTATGCACATTGCTTAGACTTCAAAAACAGGTATGAGGCTCTCAATGGGGTCTCAGCCATGGTTGACCATTAAATCCCTGTAGAGGTCTTATAAATACAAATAGCTGGGCTCTATTCCTAGCAGACTCTGATGGTGGGGAGGGTCAGGTAAGTATCTTTGTTTAAGCCACTTACCTGCGTCTTAACTAATCATCCTCCTTATTAGAAGTGCTGTTCAGTTACTAGAGTCTGGTATATTGCTCAGGTGACCCAGATACATCTAGGCACTGCTGACTAAAACCTAGACTGGACTGAGTAATTCCCTTCCCAGGAACCTACCATAAGAAAATAATCAGAAATGAGGCCAAATTTTGCTTTCAAAGATGTTCATCAAACCTTTATGTATGCTAGTAAAAACTAAAAATAACCTCAAGTCAAATAATAGAGAAATGGCATATTTATATTATGAAGTATTAAACAGTATTTAAAATTATTTTCTGATAATTGTATGATAAAGACAGACACACACAATATTATGCTAAGTATAAAAACCCCATGAAGACAACTCTGTATATATGATATGATCTCTAAAATCTTGAGCACCACCACTTATGCACTAGATACAATACTCCTAGAAATAGCAAAATGTTGACCGTGGTGTGTTGCATTAGTCAGAGCTCTCCAGAGAAATAAAACCAATAGGATATTATAGAAAGAGATTCATTATAAAATATGGGCTTATGAGATGATGGAGGCTAAGAAGTCTAAAATCTGCAGAGCCCATGTCCAAGTTTGAGTCTGTAGGACAGAAGTTGCTGCAGAACCAGGAAGAGCTATAATGTCCCAGTTCACTACAAAAGAATTTCCTTTTATTTGGGGGAGGGTTGGTCTTTTGTTCCACTCAGGTCTTTGAGTGATTAGATGAGGCCCACTCAGATCATGGAGGCCGATCTACTTTACTCAGTCTGTCAATTGACATGTTAACCTCATCCAGAAACACCCCCATACAAACACTCAGATCAGTGTTTGCCTGAATATCTGTGTATCTCATGGCCCAGTCAAATTGACACATAAAATTAATAGTCACATGTACTGTCACTGGTCTGCAAATTTAATTATAGTAGGAACCATATTTTTTAGCATGAATTATTATGTTAATGATTTATAATGTATTAGCCAAGCTCAATTCACTCCTAATATTCAAGAAAACTAAATCGTGTCTTCATTGATGTATTACCTGAAGCAGTGACATTTTTCCATTGAAATTTGTTTACTTTTGTTAGAATGTGAAGAGCAATTAAATTAGTGAAATCTCAGAGGTCACTTAGTGTGCCTGAAAATAAATCCAAGCTGAAAGAGTTGCAAAATGATTTACATAAGCATTTAATATCCCCAAATATTTATGTGGCACAATTCAGTTATAAAACGTGTCTTATTATTGCTTATATTTGAATATATTGCACAAAAATCATGTGCATGCTTTTTACTTTCCAAAGAATATTATAACTTGATACTGTGCAGTAACTTTTGCCTCAGCTCAGAATTATAGATAATTTTTCATTCCTCTCAAGGCGAAAATGTTCTTCCTTAAAAAATTATCTCTATAGGGGCTAACTTCTAGGTGTGTGTTGCTGATTGTGATGGTTAGGTGGGTCAGAAGGACTAGGGAGAGGAGGGGAGGAAAATATTAACTTTTCCAATGAACTTTTATCCAAAGGATAAATTTTAAGAAGAAAGGTAATTTCTCCCTCTTAAAAAACAAACAAACTCAAAAACTGATCAAAATAGCCTACTAGACTAACAAGAAAAACAAAAAAGCAGCAATTGGTACTTCTATTCCATTTTCCTCCTCAGTGGTATTCACTCCATTATCCACACTGGGGACCTAAGACGGAACCTTTCCCATACTGATTTGTCCCAAGGTCAAGAAGCCCACAGTTCAGGCTTCCACATACCATCCTCTGCTCAGTCACCCAGTTGTTATACATCTCACAAGGAGGTAAGATTTGTTTCTTGGGATTGCCCACTTGCCTGGAGCATCCTTTGACAGCCCCAACTAAAATCTATTCTTGTGTAATGCAATTAAACTTAAGAAGGGGTAAGAGGAACTATCTCATTAGATTAGGAATTTAGTGATATCCAAACCATAGCTAATACTTAGGAATGAACCCCTCACCGGTCTTGATCCTGTGAAAAAGTTGGAGATGAACTCACTTCTTTAAGGCCCTGTTTCCTTCTTCAGCTAGCGTTGCTAAGCTAAGAACCTCCTAAATCTGGGTTCCAGGAGGCTCACTCCAAGACAGACCTCACTCCTAAACTGTCTAGGTAGCACCCACCCATCCCAGCATGAGTCCCCAGGTCAGGTCCTATCAAACTATCTCACCTTGAAATGGCTCTGTTTTCTTCCATTAAACCCAGATCCAAACCCAGAAAACAGAAGAGGGGGTAAGAACGTAGTCCTCCTGTGCAGCCACTCTGGGACACAAGATGAAGCACCTCAAAGCAGGGTGGTGTGTGAAAAATCTTCCGATCTAAACCTAGGTCTACAGGAAAATCACTAAAGCTTATCTGGAACTCGCGGTCTAGTTACAATCGATATTGGTAATATATGTGTTTTGGGCTTTAGGGTTTACAAAAAGCTTTCCCCCCGTATTCACTCCGTTGATGGCCCAGATGATGAAAGCCCTGTGTGAACAATGTAAGTAGGAGCTGGAAGGGCTGCTTCGTGCTCCCTTGTCCCATTTTTTCCAGTCTTAATTCAAATGCCACATTGATAAGACATCTTCATACCAAATCTCTTTTTTCACTCTAAAAACAAACCCTGTCTTCTCTTTGAAACTTTAGTTTGGATTTCTCACCTCTTCCACCACCTGTACCCTCATATATGCCTCCTGGCAGTATCTCTTTCTCTTTGTCCATGCCCACTCTTCCAGTAGTCCTCCAATGCCTTCCACTACGCTGGTTACTTGAGGTGTGAGGGGAGGCTATTACCAAATAAGAGAAGACAGTCTTCCTTTCATGGGTTGCTCCCAAGCCATTTGGGAAGAATGGCATTTACAGACCTTTGAAGCAGTTATTATATATTTGCTAAATTAACCTTCACAACCATACCACACGGTATCATTTTCTCTGCTATCAGGTCGGGAAACTGAAGAACAAAGAAATGCTTATCTGGTTGACCAAACACGCAGCTACGAAAGCAACAGCCTAAAAAGGGAATCTAACTTCTTCACCATTTTGTTATACTGTGTCTCTTGTATCAATGAGACAACAGTTGGAACTGTATCATGACATACCGTAAAATACTTAATAGGATGATCAAGACAGTCATGGAAATGCCTACAGAATTATTGTGTTGTGGCAGAAGCATCAAGAATAAAATGAAGTTGAGAAGTAGCTGGGGTTCCCAGAGAAGGCTTGTCTTCTTTCCCCTCTTTCTGAGGGTAGTGGTTAAGCCCACAGGGGTTAGAAGCTCTGCTTTCTTCTCCACCATTTCGCTCTGCCCTCCCTTTGCATTGCTACCTGCATTGCTCTGTTGATGCAGTTCAGAACAGTGGCTGCCTAATCCCTGCTTCCAGAGATTTTGCTTTTCAGCCTCAGCTGTCCTGACACGGTGAGCCACCACTCCTCTACGAGGATCAGGCTTCTCTGAAGTTGCTCTGCTGGTTCTCTTCTCCAGCGTTCCTCGTGGATTTTGCATTAATTTTGTGTTTTAAATATTGTATTAAATATTAAAATATTACTTACATCGATTACTGACTTTTTTGGCATCCCTCTAAATTATGCACCCAAGGGGAGTAGTTCATTCTTTCACCCCGATTGTAGCCCTGTTCAACATCAACCACTCAGCCCCAGCTGACTGAAGTTGCCATGGCTATCTGACTCAGGGCAGCCCGTATGGCTATCTGACTCAGGGCAGCCCGTATGTGAGATTGGTATTTGTTGACTCAATTTCACCATTAAGGAAACTGTCATGGAAAATATATTCTAGAAAGTCCCTCAGCCATCATACAAACCTTCACACACAGCGTGACATCATCCCTTCCCCCTCACTTCTCTCCCATTCTTACTGTGTGACCAAGGCGTCTCCTGTGGAAGGGAGGAGTGAGGGAGGGGATGGGAGGGAGTGTTTCCAGGCAGTCTGGAAGGGAGCAGGACCTGGGAACCCGATACAGAAGTGGACTTGGTTAAGATAATGAGGAAACCTAGACCTTGTGACATGGGCAGTTATGCAACTTATTTTTCCTGTCCAGTTTTCTTCTGTTTTGCCTTAATATTATACTAAATGCCCTTCATTGCAAAGCACAGTGGGCCATGCTCCAAGGCCCCGATCCTTTGATGAATCTTGCCTAACCACTGTGATGCTCTTTGATCTCCTCCTTTTGCGCTCACTGTTGTACCAATAGGCTGTCTCTTGAGACTACACTGGGATCCCTCATATTTTAGTCACCTTGAGGAGCTCCTGAGCTACCTCTCCCAGCCCCTTAGGATGGATTTCTGGGGTCAGCCTCAGGAGTCAGCAATGTGAAACCCTTCAGTGACCTTCTCCACCAAAGAACATAACCACACCAACCACCCACATATTACCTACAAGGAAAAACTATGTTTATGAGTTACACATTGTAATAAATGACCACTGACACTATGAATTTAAGAGCATTCACCATTGGCAATTTGTATGACCCCCCCGACATTATTAAAAGACTATCTTTTTCCTCACCCTTCTTCCTCTGGTGCCAGAAAACATAGCTATATTCACTCCCTTCCTCACAATCATAAACTCAGCTTATCTCCTGGGAACCAGACCTTCTCCTGGGGTGGACCTGAATCTCCCATGGCCATAAACACATAAAGAAGTTTTAATGCTGTTGGAAGGAAATACTCACTCCTAGCAAGCGGGTGGAAATTTGTGTAGGCCAGGTTTTGGAACCTTTCCCCCAATAGCTATGGAATCCAGAAACCTATCTTTACTATTGCAACACATGTTTCAATTGTATGCTTGACCTCCCCAAATAAACTGTAAGTTCCTTCTTGGAAGGGCCATGTGTCAAATGACTTCTGCTCCCCAGAGTGCCCAACACAAATTACTACATAAAGAACTCTGTAAAGACTAAGAACTCAGACAATTTTGAGCATTGCTGCCTCAGTTAACATTTGCCACACCCCTATTGGGGCCAGGCAAAGGGTGACATGTTACTTAGGTGAAGTTCCGGCTAGTCCGGAACTTCAGGGCTGATCTCTGCAGAGTCAGGACTAGCCTGCAGCAGCAGTGCAGGGAGGAGGGAGGCATCTGAGCCATGCACAGCAGGACTGGTTAAGTAGGATACCCATTCAAGATATCCTGTCAGGTGCACATTCAGAAGGACCACCTTCATTAGGAGGGCAAACAGGTGTGGTCCAGGAAAAAAAAAAAAGCTGGAGGTCTCAGAATGAGCAGGGCAGTCCTGCATATACACATAACACAGATGATCCCGATCTGCAAGAAGGAGGAGCTGCTGCGACACCTGGATGGCTCGGTTGGTTAAGCGTCTGCCTTTGGCTCAGGTCATGATCCCAGGGTCCTGGGATCAAGTCCTGAATTGGGCTCCTTGCTCAGTAGGAGCCTGCTTCTCCCTCTGCCAGGCGCCCCCCCTGTGTGTCTCCCCCCTCCTCCCCTCCCTAAAAAAAAAAAATAACATAAAAAAAAAAAAAAAAAAGAGGAGCAGCTGCTTTGTACATGGCAAGCTGGATGGTTGGAGTAGAGACAGGAAAATGGGGCAGGAGTTGAAAACTAGAGGACACCCTGATAAACAGAAAACTGATTTGGGATTATTTCATAAATTCAGCCCATCTACAACGGCATCCTCCTTATAAGGGCTTTCCTAGGCTTGCCTCAGGGAGCTTAATTAAATTCCCCAAAGTCACACAGTTAGAAAATTGTAGAACTGGGGTTTGGAATCTATCTAGGCAGTAGGATGGACTTTGGAGTCTGCCCTCTTAATCACTATGCATACTGCTTCCAAAGATGACAAATTGCTTTTTTTGCTAGAAGGTAAAAAATGAAAATAGTGAATTTTCATTATATTGTCTGAAGGTATGTTTCCAGTAAAGTACAGCACCTAATTTTTCCTCTTTAGGAATCTGACTGAATGGAAATGTGTGTTATTTGTTTGAGAAAGAAATACTAGTATGAGCATGAAAAGCCTGAAAACTTGGAACTTCTGCACACAAGAATCAACCTCACACGCAGGTGGTGTTAAGATTGTGACACAAAGTCATGATATGATGCTCTAGACAGAACGTCTGTGTCCCTGTGAGTGTACGCTGAAACCTAACGAACCCCGACTGCGATGGCACTAGGAGGAAGGGCCTTCGGGAGGTGGTGGAACCCTCACCAATGGGATTCGTGCCCTCATAAAAGATCCGCTAGAGAACCCCCTCACCCCTCTGCCCTTGTGAGGACACGGGGAGATGAGGACCATCTGTGAACTGGAAGGAGGTCTCTCACCAGGCACAGAACTTGTCTGCATCTTGATCTTGGGCTTCCCAGCCTCCAGACCTATAAGAAATACTTTTCTGTAACACATAAGCCAGCCAGTCTATAGTAGTTATTATAGCAGCCCTAACAGATGAAGACACAGGACTTCTTCAGGAAGTTTTTCAACACACTAATAACTGTGAAAAATGTTCCCAGCCATGGCCAAAGTCAGAGAACGGAAAGTGCCAAACTTCATATCCTGACGGGACAATAGCACCATCCAATAGAAATTTCTATAATGGTGGAAATGTCCTATATCCTGGGCTATTCAGTATAGTTGCCACTAGCCCACATGGTTATTGAGCATTGGAAATGTGGCTAGGGCAACTGGAGACTGTTCTTAAGATTTTTATTTTATTTAAAGAGTATTTATTTACTTTAGAGAGAGAGAGCAGGGGGAGGGGCAGAGGGAGAGGGAGAGAAGCCGACTCCCTCCTGAGTGCAGAGCCTGATGTGAGGCTCCATCTCGGGACTCCAAGATCATGACCTGAGCCAAAATCAAGAGTCAGATGCTTAACTGACTGAGCCACCCAGGCACCCCGAATTTTTATGTTATTTAAATTGACATTGTCACGTGTGGCTGGTACTATTATTAGATAGTACAGCTGAGAATGTAGCAAAGATGTTCCTATTTCCTTACTTGCCCATGCTTGAGGAAAGGGCAAAAATAAGTTCTTTGAAGGGAGTGCTTTGCGTGAAGAATGGGGGCTGGGGAGGGGACCGCATTCAGAATATCAGTTGTGTCCATTGTACGTTTCTCAGGTTCAGTTTGCAGACCAGTAAAACCCAGCCCTAACTGCACTATGGTTTTCCTGTGAGAGGCAGCCCGCAGGGTGAGCAGACCATTTGACAGGGTGGTAGCTGATCTGGAACTTGGTCTGGGTGTTCTGTTACCTGAACAGGCCCTTGTCCCTCGGAACTTCAGTTTTCTTAGCTGCAAAATGAAACGGTTGAACTCAACAAACCCTAGGGCATCACCTGGCCAGACATTTTACCTTCCGTTTCAGCTGACAAGACACTATGAAAGCATTTTTAAAAAATCAGTATTATTGCTTGACAGAGATAGAAACAAAAATCTTAGAAACCTACTGATTTAAAATAAAGCTTCAAGAAAGTGCCAGAAAGGCTTTGAATTTCCTGCAGGAAAGATTTTGTGACAGATTAGAAATATAATATTGGCCCAAGTGCGTGCTTTCCTAGGAGAATAGAAGCGGGCCATAAAGGTTATTTGTATGCTTACAGCTGCCCCACTTATTCCCACAAGTTCCATTTCTTCGTACATAGAACAACCATAACAGATCTGCAAAATTGTCTCGGCACTGGGCTCTGCACAGCAGAGGCAATGTTTATGTAACGTGGTTAGCTATCATGTTGGGAGAGGCCTCTAAATCAAATTTACACACACAAGCGAGGGTTTTTGGGGACTAATCAGATAATTATACCCCAGGCAACCAATTTGCATGGCAAGTGGGGCAGAGTTTTATTTTATTTGCTTTACATTTCGGCCTTGGTAAAATGAGGTAGCATGTAAAATCTCAACTTGTGTGGTGTTTTGTTTGTAATTACTCGTGTTTGCTAAAACAGGTTATGAGTTTATTAGGATCACCTTGTGCCGCATGACTTGAAATGTAAAATGACCTCCCACGGTAGCCACCAGCGCAGTCCTCTGCTGTCCGGAGCTGTTTCTCTCCATACCCCTCCTTCAAGGTAAAGCTAAGGTTCCTACATTGCTTTGAAAAATAGACAAGGAAACTCCATCTCTGGGCTCCAAGACTCATTATTCTATCTTCCGATGTGTGGTTTGTCACATAAAAAAGTATGTATACACCTAATAGCGAGATGACCAGTTGAAACTTCAAATGTCTAACACTCTTCTCCCTGCCTTTTAGCAAACTCTCTATATAGTTCTAATGGGCTCTTAAAATATGAGGTAACCACCAGAAATAGCTGCTTTATTTTAAAAAGCTCACTGTTAAGGTGCTTTTGCTAATCTGACATCAGGGAAAACACAAGTTCAAATTTCATGCTTTGGAACGCAATAAAAATCACCACCTGGAAATCCAGAGGCACAGGCAAACTGATATTCAAAGCAGGTGCGTCAGCCTCATAGAAACGTGGCAGAAGTCATTCAGTGGTTCTGGAAGGAGGGTTAGGGTCCCAGCAGGGCAGCAACATCCTGGAGGGCCTTTGCTGTGGGAGTTCTAGCTGGGCATATCATGGGCATCCACTGTCTAGCAAAGAAAAATCCTTTAGTTGTGCCTGGGAGGGGGATAAGTGAGTTAAACTGACTGGTTCAAACTGTTGTGTTCAAATGAAAGAACTGAAAACAACAGACCCCACATGTTTATGAGCTCAAATACCAGAGGGCATTTCTATAAATCTTTTCCATTTTTGTTTCTTCTTTTTCTTCTTGGCTCAAGGCTGGATCATGAAAAAGAAACGCTATACACCGCCAGAAAGAATATTTGCAGAGCTTTCAGCCCTGTCTTGTTAAGTCCTCTGATTCCAGTCACACTGGGATAATTGCTGGACTTCCAGTTGTTTAATATTTACTGACCACTAACACTATTCTGAAAACAAAACAAAACAAAACAAAAAAAACCCAGAGCATTTGATGTAGTCATTAGTTAGGAATTCAAAAAAGGTATGAAGAGACAGGGTAAGGAACGTGAACTCATTAATTCTCTAAGCTTCTTTTGAGTACCTATTGTGATAGGCTGCATTAGCATTTCTAGTTTTTGACTCTATTTTGTGGCCAGGCCTTTCGTCACGTGGCTTTAAAGTTTCTTCTGCTAGATGTGGAATTCCCCACTCAATTAGTGTTGAGCTTGATCATCTGACTTGCTCTGACCAATAAAATACTAATAGACATGACATAATCACACGTTTGAAAATGTGTGTGTGGTTAGGTTAGCAACCCCCCGCCCCAGCCCTTGCTCTTGCCTCTGCCATGGGAACATTTTTTTTTTTCTGATTAGCTCCTGTCTTTTCAGCTTGGGTCCCAGGAACAGACCGGAGCACAGCCTTCGGCAAGGAGCCAAGCCAACTGGGCACACAGCTTGAAAAGAGTCTCTAAGCTGAGCTTAACCTGGATCTTCTGATCCACAGTTAACCTTGGAACCATGCTCTAAAGTATAAAGGCTAAACTGGTGTGATGCAGAGTTTTA
Organism: Callorhinus ursinus; assembly: GCF_003265705.2. Lineage (NCBI taxonomy): Eukaryota > Metazoa > Chordata > Mammalia > Carnivora > Otariidae > Callorhinus > Callorhinus ursinus. Next base: position 6,012,601 of record NW_027397089.1, read on the forward strand.
GTGGGCAGTTCTAGAGCATTTTTACAGTAATTGTTGACAAAGATATTTTGTATGTGCTAGGCATTATGCTAGACCCTGGGGACCTCAAGATGAACTAGAGAGAGCTCCTGCCTTTAAGGAACTCTGGGTCTGATAGCAGAGAAGCTTACATAAACTATAATGTTCATAGTGCTATGAGAGGTCTGGACCGGGTACTCTAGAAAAAAAAGAAAAAAAAGAAAAAAAATTGAAGAAATGGTGGATAGGCACCAAAATAGAATTCCACTGCCCTGAGTTCACACTAGTCCTTTCTTTAGCCTTCAAGTTGTTTTCTGAGAAAATGGACCTTTTACATAACTAATCAAATCCCAGTTCCTGCTGGTTAATAATTTGTGTGTTTGTAACTTGTGTGTTTAAAATTTTCTCCTCTATACATATATCCATATATATATTTACATTTACTCCAGAATTATAGCTGATCCACCATTAAACTTAAGCTATATATCTAACATGAATTAAGTTCTATTTTTATTTATTGGCCATATGAGAAGCTTATCACTCTATCCACCAAAGAAAATATCTGAACCATCTGGGAATGGACAACAAGATATGTTCTTTCTCCATATCTAAATTCAAGTCAGATGGAAATGCAAGGTGTCAAGTTTGGTCTGCCTAAGAGACATTTTCACACCTACAAATTCTTCCCGACCGTTTGGGACATCCAGCACGAATCCCACCATTTGTTTGTATTTAAGAAAGAATCCCATCCTTTTTCTGCAGAGGGATTACTTAGGATTGTTCCCAAAGACTTCTAAAATTCTGGAGACAGCAAACAAGGAAGTGAGGAGTGGGAGAATAGATATTAAAATTGTTGAATTCAGTTGGGGAAAAGCTTATGCTATCGGTCTTGTCAATGAGAGGCATGGTTGCATCTGCCCCCAGTCTATCCTACCCTGCTAGGCATCTTGAGTAAGGTATCTAGGCATTATATTAAAAAATGTAAATATCCCTCTAGGTTCCGTAACTCAGGAATGCTGTAGGATTCATGCTATCGAGATCAGCAGATGCTCAGCACGAATGCTTATACTTCAGACTTCCAAGCTCTTGGCAATCATTAATAATCAATCATGGAGTTCTTTCCTACTGAGATTTTCAAACTTTACTAAAAATAATCTCGCAAAAAGCCACTATAGTTTGAAGCTAAAGCACATGAACTTTGGAGCCAAACAACCTAGGTCCAAATATTGCATCTACTTCCTAGAGGTGTTATTTGGGAAAATCATCCCAGTTCCCAATACAGTACAATTCCATTAAACTAAGCAGAGGTAAACCACTTTATCTTGGAGGGAGAGTTTGATAAAAGTTGATCAAACCTGGGAAGAGGGCTTTGTGCAGCCTATCATGTAGAATCACAACCAAGGTGCACAGAGGGGTCAGACCAACCAGGACCATTGCTATGGCCTCCCAATAGCACTACCATTTCTTCTGGCACATTAATGGTTGGAAGGACTTTGGAAGAAAAGTAGAAGCACTGCAGATATCTCTTTCCCACACTTTAACTTCTCTTTTGCAGAGGACTCTGTGGGGTGAGACCCTCAGCAATTGCTTGTTCACAGCAACGTTACCAAAGGATTTAATAATGCTTCTGCCTCTGCAGATGATAATTAATATTCTATCAGGGGCTAGATTTTACCATGGGGGTTAATTTAGCTCTTCTGTGGGCATGGGGTGGCTTTCCAACTTCACCACATCCATGCTACTTTGCATAATGCAAAAGCTCCTCTTCACCCCTAAAGCATGCTCCAAGCGTGTGCGCACACGGCCCCCAGCAAGGACTAACATGACTTTTCCTTGTGACAGATCTATTAGGTAAACAAAGATTAAGCTCCCTTTGTCAGTGAGAAAACTGGAATGTCAACCAGTTTTGAGGTTTGCTGAGGATAAGAAGAACAGAACAAGGACTCCCTCCCCACCTTCGATATGCTAATGCTTTGTTTTTGAGGAATGATGAGCGTGTGAGCCATTCTGGTATGGGTACCCTGTGTCAGTGTTCTTGGCTTCTACTCAGCGCCAAGGCAAAGCAGTAGATGTCAAAGACTCTTCCATATATTTTTTCTCCCCAAAGAAGAGAGCTCAAGAAAAACTCATTTTTAACAAGTGATTTAAAACAGATAACATATACCTTCCTTTCTGAACTCCAGGTTGGTGTGGTGTTCCCCTCGGCCTCCATGCTCAGATCTGAGTGCTCTCGGGAGACGCCAAGTGTTGACATTCAGTTCTGTGTTTCTAAGTATTAACACACGTGGTGGGGAGCCTTTACAATTACTCACGCTGAGGCCATGGGCAGCGCATTCGAGTCATTCTGTTCTCTCCCCAATGCCCCATCAAGCTGCCATGAGCCGGCATGGATATTGTTGTCATGTTGGCAGGGAACCTGCCCCACTGGAACCCTCACAGAAGAGAGAAAAATGTAAAGATGAGCAAATAAAATGGGAATGTAAATGACTGGTTAGAAATATTCTTAATTGCACAAGGAGAGATCTGAATGCCTAAAAACTCGGCCCCTCCAACTCTGAGTTGATGGTTTTGGGCCAAAGGGCATCACCGAGTGGCCAGGGGCTCCCCTCATCCATCTGTTTATTCTCCCCGTTCCCTCAAACCTCACACACAGGAGGGAAACCCCCCACAATTTCTGTGTGACCCGAAGGAATGAATCCTGTCAAGTTAGTTCCATTTTCCTAATAGGGAGTTGTTATAATAAGCTTAAGAGGCAACCTGAGCCCTTTGAGTTAGGAACAAATCGCAAATCATCATAACACTACACCTATTCCTGTTTTATGACAGCAATAAATCAAAAGCAGCCTCGCAGTGTGAAAACTAGCTATGGCAGGCACAAGTGCCAGGTTCTCAGAGATGCCAATGCCCAAATGGCTTTAGCTTTGCCGTGTATGTTTTGGCTCCTGGAGGCTCTATTTTTCAATTAAGGATTAAAAAAAAAAGAAAAAAAAGTGTGTGTGTGTGTGTGTGAGAGAGAGAGAGAGAGAGAGAAAGAGAGAGAGAGAAAAGGAGAGAGAACAGCTTCAGGTAAATTTGCCAGGCCAGACAATGAGGCTTTTGTTCTTTATGAATTTTATTTATTTATGTTAGCTTTACTTTTGTGTTCATATGACTTTTGAAAGGAGTATGGGATATGGAGTCGAGCCAGAGAGTTTACACAAAATTTAATGTGACCTAGATTGTAAATGAAATGCGAGTCTCCTGAAGATGCTACATGGGTTCATACCATCAAGGACTTTTTAAAAGTCTGCTCAGGTTTCACCTACAAGTCCTGCTTCCCAGGTATTAGTTAGAACTCCCAGTGACTTTGTGAAATATTTCCTACATGATTCTAGGCAGTTAGAGTAACTTCAGAAGAGACGTGGTGCGTACCCATCACTTCAAGTTGCTCTTTCCTGGTAACAAGTGCATTTTTTCAGATGCCACTACTGTTATCTACAAAGCTGAGCATCCTATTTCAGACACCATTTTTTAGCTTTATACTTGCTTCCCGAAATAATGTATCAGCTACTACTAATCAATAAAAAAGCAACAGAGCTAAGGTTTTGAAACAATGAAACTGCTCTTAGAGCCAAGAGTATGTCTGGGTGCTAACCTTTTCTTCGAGTTCATGCTAACAAATGTTTTTTTTTTTTTTTCCTAAAGATTTTATTTATTTATTTGAGAGAGAGTGAGAGAGAGCATGAGAGGGGAGAGGGTCACAGGGAAAAGCAGACTCCCCACTGAGCAGGGAGCCCGATGTGGGACTCGATCCTGGGACTCCAGGATCATGACCTGATCTGAAGGCAGTAGCTTAACCAACTGAGCCACCCAGGCGCCCCCATGCTAACAAATGTTTTGAAAAAAATGACCTCACTTTTTTTTAAAGAAAATTATATTACAATTATTTCACAACTTTAATTTAGGGACCACTGAAAAATTGTATTAAATTTATAACTCGGGGTGCCTGGGTGGCTCAGTCAGTTAAGTGTCTGCCTTTGGCTCAGGTCGTGATCTTGGGGACCTGGGATCGAGTCCCGCATCGGGCTCCCTGCTCAGCGGGGAAGCCTGCTTCTCCCTCTCCCTTGCCTTCCCCACTGTTCATGCTCTCTGTCTCTCTGTCGAATAAATAAATAACATCTTTAAAATAAAATAAAATAAAATAAGATAAATATATAACTGAATATAGATCCTATCAGATTAACCTCACTCCAGTGTCCATAATCAAAACCAAAGACTCATCTTCGGTGGCTGCTTCCTCTGCATATCCGTATCCATGGTAGCAGTCAGTTTCTTCCTTCACCATGTCTTACCACCACCCTCTTTCTGTATTTGGGAGTCCAGGCCTTTAGTCATTCGGGGCAAAATTTTCATAGCCACCTCACTGAATCCCTTTTGTCTTTCAAAACCCATTAACCCTTCAGTCATGGCGATGTCAGATTAATCTTTCTAAGCCTCCATTTTTACACTCTTACTTCTCTAATGATTTAATAAGCTCCAGTGACTATCTATTGCTTGCCACATGGAAGCATCCCATCGCTTAGGTAGCACAGCTGTATGAGTCAAAAATTAACCAGCCCGGGAGCACTCACAGACAGAGCCGCAAGCATAGACACGCCTTGGAGAGGTTACATCCTCCTGGGCTCATTGTGATGAAAGGCTGGTCTTTGACGTGTTTTTAGATACATTATATTTATTAGACTTCCCACTTGGTCCTGGAAAATTGATTCATTCTAATAACCACCCAAAGACAGTTATAAACCAGGGCACAGTTTATTCATCTGCCGTGGGCCAACCACCAGCAGGCCTGGGAACAGGACTGGTCAGATGTGAACCAGGCACTCCCTTCCTGGTGAGTTGCTCCCCTCGGAGACGAGACTGTTTATCAGAGGGTGTGTGGGGAGCACAGATCGGAAAAAGGAAATTGATTGTTGCCTGAAGGAAATGTGCGTCACACTCATACAACCCAACGTTGACCTACTCCACCCAAGGGATAGCTCAAGCTAAGAAGGAAATAGAACTATCCTTATCATCTAAATCAAAACACCAATCTCCCTAGAGAGTGATGGATAAAAAAGGATGAGGTTTTTTAAAATTGTTATTATTGATTTGTGTTAGCTTCCTATACAGGGAGAGAGAGAAAAAACACTTCTTGGTTTTTGAATTTTATGTTGTGATAGTGTCTCTTTATGACGTATTATTGCATATATCCTTCCTTTCAATTTAGGTTCTCTTCATAATGAAGTAAGAGTTCATAAATGAGCTATTCCTATATTGCAACGCAGTATGAGATAAAATTATATGAATTCCAGCCATTGCTGAACTATCATTAGTTCATTGTGTGCATTTCATGGAGTCTGACTTCTCAAACTTGACTCAAAATATAGGTATTTATCTGACTTTTTAAAAAAAAGATTTTATTTATTTTTTTGAGAGAGAGAGAGAGAATGAGTGAGAGAGAGAGAGAGCATGAGGAGAGGGGAGGGGGAAGCAGACTCCCCACTGAGCAGTGACCTTGATGCGGGGCTTGATCCCAGAACCCTGAGATCACAACCTGAGCTGAAAGCAGACATCCAACTGACTGAGCCACCCAGGTGCCCTGGTATTTACCTGACTTTCACTCATTTTCCCTATCATATCATAAAGTGGCCCTCAAATTCACTTCCCCATCATAAACCCTTCACTCTGCTAATAAAACCCTGCCAAAATTCTGTCTACCTCCTCCGCATTTGTTAATTCAACAACTTTTCATTCAGAGCTTGCTTTCTGCCAAACACAAAGACCTTCCTCCCCTGGAATGAAGGTGTCAGACTACAATACAAATAATACAGAACAATTTGCTAAGAGCTGTAATAAGAGGTCGTCACTATGTGTGGAAGAAATGCTGAGAAGGACTTGATTCACTTTATCCTGGAGAGTCACCGTATGCTCACAGAGGAGGTGATACCTACATGTGACCTGCGAGGGTAGGGTAGGTAGAATAATGCCTTCCAAAGAGAATTACATCCTAGTCCCTGGAACGTGTGAATGCGTCATACTACACGGAAAAGAAAAGTTAAGAGTGAAGATGAAGTGAAGATTGGTAATTCAGCTAACCCTGAGATGGGGAGAAAATCTTGTATTATGAGTGGGCCCAATGTCATCACAAGGATCCTTAAGAGTGGGAGCAGAAAACGAGTCCGTGTCAGAGTGATGAGCTATAAGACTCATCTTGCTGAATTAAAAAATGGAGGGCGAAATGGAGATGACCAGTGTAGGAAGCCTCTAGAAGCTTCTAGAAGGCAAAGAAACAGATTCTCTCCTCCAGAAAAGGATACTGCTCTGATTTTAGCTGACACCTTGATATTAGCTCAGAGAAGCCCATTTGGAACTTCTGATCTCTAGAACGATAAGAAAATAAATTGATATTGTGTTAATCGGCTGCATTTCCGGGCATTGTTTTACAGCAGCAATAGCAAACCGATAGAAAGAGTAAGCAGGATTTCACCGGAGGAAGGGGCTGAGGAGGGACTTGCCGTCAGCAAACATTACAATTAGTTGAGTAGTTATTGTGGCGAGGCACTCGGTCAAGTGCTTTTCATGCATCATGACACAAGAGAAGAGGGACTTTTGTATAGCAAATGACGATTCAATAGACTATCGATAAAGGCGTTTGTTTAGTGATCGAGACTAGAAACATTGCTTTGGGATCCGCCGAGCAACGGTACCAACAGGAAGGTCATTACAGATGCATTGAAGAGATCGTGTTTGTCAAATTCTGGGAAATCAAGCACTGGGATACAGTGAACCGATCTGTAAAGTCACTCCCCCAGCCGACAATTCCAACTGCTGTCTTGACACTCACACCAAGAGGTTGCACGGACACCTCATGGTTACTAGCTTTTTAGATTAAACTCATTCCAAGCCTCCTGCAGAATCTAGTCGTTCTTCGTAGTTCCCCGTTCATGGCACCGTGTATTGCTCATCACTCAGGCTTAAAATTTCTAAATCCTTGGTCTCCCCACCTCCCTGCACCCAACCAGTATCATGTCAGAAAGCCTTCATCACCATGATTCTCTAATACCTCTCTCCTCTTTCACCTTCCTGATGTCACCCTTATCTGTGCCATTTTAACCTCAAACTATTATTTATGGTCTTTTCCCAATGGGTCATAAATTTCACTTCCCCTCATCATACCTCCTTTATAAAGTTTCCTTGCTCTTTCCCTTCTCTGAACTCCTGCAAGGTGAATTGTTCTTCAAAACGCTTAAAACTTCTTGAGAGAATGTCTCTACTCATGTTTCCCCATGCCCTTTCTTACTCCTCAGCTCACCACTGATGATCTCACCACTGTTGGCCATTCTATTGAAATGGTTCTCCCTGAAGTCACAAGTGACCTTCTTTTATCAAATTTCAGGATCTATTTTGAGCCACCCTCAACTTGACCTCTCTGTGACATTGACATCATTGACTACTCTTTTATTTCTGAAACTCTTTTCTGCCTTGGATTCTGAATGAACCTATTTCCAGTCGCCCCTTTTTTTGTCTTACTAGTTCCTTTAAATCTCCTCTAACGATTATTCAGCCTCTTCCGTCTCACCAATGCTGCTGCTTCCTACAGTCCTAACCTAAGTCCTCATCGCTTTTCCCCATACACTATACATGTCTTCTCCAGGTATTGGATGTAAGTGTCGTTTGGTAAATGGAAAAGAACACTAGGATTTCTTAACTCTGATCATTTGAATTCTATCTTTCTAAATAGTTTTTGAATACCTGCTTTATGCTCAGTGATGAAGATATAGTTTCTATCTTCTGAAAAATTGATAGTCAGTTTAGAGAGAGGCAGCATATACACATAAACATTTTGAGAAGCAATCTGAGGCGGCATTTTTTCATTCACCAACAGACGATGACCACAATACAACACCAGCTGAGTGTAGGTACTAAATAAATGGCAATAAAGGAATGTCTCTTCTTTTATGGGTAAAGAGGACAAACACTAAGCCCCCAGACAAATAGCTTTTCCCTTTCTGTCCTTGAATTGAGGCACAAAGAGGAAGTTATATGAAGAGAATGCCATTTTCCAGGTTGTAGTGCACCTTGAATGCTGCCTCCTTTTTGTGGTTTTCACAGTTCCTTACCTGCAATAGATGTAACTTACAATAAATCTATTTTTCTGGTTTGTTAAAATATTTTAAAACTTATCATCCTTATATTAAAAAAAAAGAGGAAACCAATCTGAGGAATTATAGCAAGGAAAATGTTTCCCAGGTAAATTAGAATGGGACCTTCAAGATTGTCCAAGCTCTTCTCAGTGAACTATTTATTTAATCATTTGTAACTACAGATCAGACACCTGCATTTTCAGCCATTTCTTTCTCTAGTAAAGTAGCCTCAAGTATCTTATCAAATAACAAATTTTAAACATTGGTATTTATACTAGATGTAGACTGTACCATCTCTGGTGTATAACCAGTCCTGGCAGACAATATGCAATAAAAAACATTTTGGGTTCTGGCATGAATGAGAATCAGATTAACTCAGGCATATCATGATGAAAATTTCCCTTTCTGGTCCATTAGGCTGCAATTTCAAATGGTCTGGAAAATTTGGAGTGACATTCTTTAAACCTGATTCTCCATCTGGAAATTTAGAGCCCACATTTCTTATTATTCTTACCCAAAAGAAAGTTTTTGTTTTTACACAAAACAATAATTATTCTATTATATAAGTCTTGGTCACAGTGAAAGGAAACAAATCTATATGCTGGTGCCTACCTAAATCCTGGTATGAAAACTATCAAAAGCTATAATACACATCAGATATCATCCTAGTAATAGATGTAATCACTGAAGATTTGTGGATTAAATTGAAAGAGAAATTTGAGCTGCAAATACTTTAAAAATAGTTTGCCCAATACACTAAACCAGAAAAAATAGTTTTCCTCATGAGACATTTATTTTGATCCTTAGTCAGTCAAAAAATAGTATGAAGTAAACTTTTGCCCTGTTTCAAAGTCATATTCTCCGCTAAAAATTCACTTCGTATGAGAGTCTGCAGGTTCGTCCAACTTAATCTTTACCACATTTCTCTAGGCACAAAAACAGGACTAGATATTAACTCTCAAAGTGAAGACAAAACTAGGCTATAATATTTTCAAGATTATATCAAAAATAGTATAGAAACAGACTGATACATACATGGCTTTCTGATTTATGACAAAAATGAGACCATATCACAGTAAGAAAAGGATGATCTTCTCAATAAATGCTACTTGGTTAATTGGATACCTATAAGGGAACCGTGCACTTTGATTGCTATCTCAATCTTTTGACAAATATAGATTCCAAATGAGTTATGACTTACAGATAAGAGATAAAATAATGTATTAGAAAAAGAATAACTAAATATCTTTATGCTCTTGAGGTAAGCAAGACTATTTTAATAGACACAGACAATATTAAACATAAAGAAATATCGATAAACAGACTATATTAAAATTGAAAAGTTTTGTTTTGCAAGAGACATCATTGAAGGATAAATAGGTAGCTCACAGAGGGGAAGAAGCTATTCACAAGGCATATATTCAACAAGACTCATATCTAGAAACATAAAAATCTATACATCAATAAGAAGACTGACAACCCAAAAGGAAAATGGGAAGACTTGAGCAGCCACGTCACAGAAGATACCCAAATGGCCCATAAGAATCTGAAAGGTACCAAACTTCATTCAGTGTAATACTCTGCAAGCATGGCTCACTTCTTCCATCCCTGTCTCTGTTCCCTTTGCCATGTGACTTTGTAGTACTGACTGACTCTGAATCTGAGCTAGGCTGTGTGACTCACTTTGACCAATGGAATATTAGCAAATGTCATGCAAACAAAGTTTTGAAAAGCACTTGCACAATTGGGCTTGTTTGCTTCTGCACCTGTGCCATATCCATGAGAATCCTGGGGTTAGCCTGCTGGATGGAGAATGAGAGATGTGTAGAAGAGAGATGAGTAATCCCAGTCACTCCAGCTGCAGCCAGCCTAAATCAGATGATAGTCAGCTGATACCCACAGGTATGTGAACAATCCCAGCCAAGAACAGCAGACCTGCCAAACCAGCCCCCCAGCTGACTCTATACTTGGGATCAGCACATGCTTACTGTGAAATGCCACTGACATTTTGTGGTTGCTTATTATGTAGCACTATTGTGGCAATAGATAAATGATACAATTAGTCATAAGAAAGATAAAAATAAAAACTCAATGCAATACTTCTAAATACACATCAAGATTTCTGAAGTGAAAAAGAAGGAAAATCTCAAGTGTTAGTAAGAATTTAGAGCAGTCAAAACCTTCATACGTTGTTGGTGTGAGTGCAACTTGGTTCAGTCACTTTGGAAAACTGCAATATCTTTTATAGTTGAACCTATGCGTACCCTGTGATTCCACTCCTAGGTATATACCGGAAGGAGATGTGTGTGCCCGTTCATCAAGAGACATGTACAAAAATGTTTATAATGGAACTGTTTGTAGTAATCAAAAAATTAGAAACTACTCAAATATCCATCAGATGTGGAATGGATAAATAAGTTGTGGTATAGTCACACAATGAAATAGTATCTAGCAGTGGGAATGAGTTATCACACCTACATTCTACCATATGGATAAAATTCACAAACATAGTATTGAACACAAGAAGCCAGACATGAGACCACTCATTGTGTGAACCCATTTGTCTAATAAATTAAAGCAAGAAAAGGTAATCAATGCAATTAGAAATCAGGAAAGTGGTTATTCATAAGTGAGGATAACTATCGGAAGGAGGAGTGGGGCATTTTAGGGTGCTGGAAATATTCTATTTCTTATTTAGCTACTGGTGATGCTGCTGTGTTCAGTTTGTAAAAATTCATTGAACAATAAACATGACATATACACCTCTATATGTATAGTACATCTCATTAAAAAGGTAAAAAAAAAAAAATCACAGGTTTATACCAAAGAGGGGGAGTAGAAACTGGATATAAGATATATTACATAGAAATTCTCCTGCAGTTTAGTTGCATTTGACAGAAAAGTCAAAATAGCATTAGCAAAACCACAGTAGTTTATTTCTCCTTCACATAAATGAAATTCAATGGGAGGTAGTCCAAAATTAGCATGATTGGCTCCATAAATCAGAGTCTTTTCTCCTGCTGTGCACTATTTCTGGGTTTCATGGTCCCAGATGGCTGTTCAAGTTCAAGCCACTATAACTGCACTGTAACCAGCAGGGTCCATAAAGGATCTATAAACCATCCATAAAGAAGGATCCATTCTCTCCTTTATGGAAACTTCCAAAAAGTGCCCATAATACTTCTGCTTACATCCCATTGGCCAGATCTGAAATGCAAGGCCATCTCTATCTGCAAAGAAGACTGGGAAATGCAGTCTATATTCCAGGTGATGCATGCCCAACTGCAAATGGGGTGTATTTTTCAAAGAAAAGAGTACAAAGTGAATCTTGGGGTCAACTGGGAAGTTTTGATATAGCCTTCCACAGAAATCCTTTAATGGCTATCTCTTTCGTTAGCTCTGTGTACAATAGGAACTTGTTTTCCTTCCTGAGCAATGGTTGACAAACATTTTTTGCAATATATTTGTAAAATATTGTAGGTTTTTCCAACCCAATGGTTGAATTACAGCTATTCGATTTGGCTATAGTAGCACAAAAGCAGCCGTATACATTTTGTAACTGAATGAGCATGACTCTCTTCCAATAAAACTTTATTTCCAAAATATGGCAATGGGCCAGATCTGTCCCATGGGCTGTAGTTTGCTGACTTTTGCTCTAGATGCTCCAGAAAGCCAGTAAGCCCCATGAAGACAGAGACAACATTTGACTTACTCTCCACTGTGTCCCAGGCCCTGGCATATAGTCCTTGATCAAAAAATACAGATTAGGGGCACCTGGGTGGCTCAGTCGGTTAAGTGTCTGCCTTTGGCTCAGGTCATGATCTCGGGGTCCTGGGATGGAGCCCCACATAGGGCTCCCTGCTCGGCAGGGAGTCTGCTTCTCCCTCTCCCTCTGCCCTCCACTCATGCTCACTCTCTCTTTCTCTCTCTCAAATAAATAAATAAAATCTTAAAAAAAAATTTTTTTTTTTTAAAGATTTTATTTATTTGAGAGAGAGAATGAGATAGAGCATGAGAGGGGGGAGGGTCCGAGGGAGAAGCAGACTCACTGCTGAGCAGGGAGCCGGATGCGGGACTCGATCCCGGGACTCCAGGATCATGACCTGAGCCGAAGGCAGTCGCTTAACCAACTGAGCCACCCAGGCGCCCTAAAAAATTTTTGATTAAAAACTATGGGTAACTATTTAAATGTAACTTCTTCAAGATATTACAGTTTTCACACTGAAGTTTATTTAAAGAAAGAAAAGGAGTTGAGGGATGCCTGGGTGGCTTTGGCTCAGGTTATGATTCCAGGGGTCCTGGGATCGAGTCCCGCATCGGGCTCCTTGCTCAGCAGGAAGCCCGCTTCTCCCTCTGCCTGAACCTCTCCCTACTTGTGCTTTCTCTCTCTCTCTCTCTCTCTCTGACAAATAAGTAAATAAAATCTTTAAAAAAAAAAAAAAAGAAAGAAAAGGAGTTGAGTTGAATTTCACCAAGAGATGATACAACATTGAAGGCAAATGGAGAGGACAGGAAATGTGTGTTTGGAGGGGAAATGAAAAAAAAAAGAACCCAAAAAGAATGATTTATAAGCCTGCTAGGGTCATGAGGACTTTATAGTTAGTAAGCAAACAAACAAACAAAATCTCCCCCACTTGCTATGTTCTTTTGGATACTTTTCATTTAAGAGGAATGGTACTGAAGGTCTAGGAAAGGTGTTATTTTTCACGAATAGAGGATCTAAATGTGCTGTAAACCTGGGAAAGTATTATTTCTTCAAGTTGAGTGACTCTTTTCTTCCGGGGTCTACTCCCTTACCCCATTCATCCTTCTCTCTCTGAAAATGATCCAGGGAAACTCTGTGTGCTCCTTCTCTTGGCATTCCACAAATAGAACACAGCAAGACATTAATGAAGAGAGAAAACAGTTTTCCATTTATTTTGCTTTCAGAAATATACTTGGAATGGCCTGTGCCAGAGTTGTACTATATCAAAGAAACCATAATCCAGAAGACTAACCTTTTTAAAATGATAACCAACTGTATTTTGTATTTTCATAGAATTACTTTATTTCCATAAAAACAGAATTTCCATTTTTCCAATCAAGGAGCTGAGTTTCTAAAGCTTCCTGTGGTCTATTTACATTTCCTACAGTAACCTTCTTAAGCAACAGACCAAGGAAAATATGAAACTTATTTTTTTATTTCATTTTCCCTTTTTAAAGGAGCCTCTATATTTTCCTGACCTCATTAAAGACCTCAGAGACAACATCAATTTCCAAATATAAATTAGCAGCAAATTAGCAGATGCCTCTTTATTACAAAAATTATCAACTGTTTTCAGTTATACATCACCTCTGGCTATGTCTCATGCATGAGATACTGTTCCTTTCCCACTTTTTTTCCCAAGAGCAATGACTGAGAAAAGAAGGAGAGTAAGATGAATCTAAATTTCTATGAGCTGAAGAGAAGGGTTTTTTAAGAGAATTGGCAGATACAATTAAAGAGAGGCTTATTGCTATCTGTTTAAACAAGATAATGAGGACAAGAAATCAAGACTTTAGAAGGTTGCATTTATTCATTTGTTTAAGCCATATTGACTGAGGACTTCTATTTGACCATCACGGTGTTTGGTGCTGATGGAAGGAAAGAGAAATTGTTGTTGGTCATGATGTTGCAGACTTGTAAGCAGGTCTCTGTAAGCTGCTCTCCAGGCTTTGGGGTTATTGCAGAAGAAATTATTATAATAAGAAGAAACCTGGAACTTCATCAAACAAATTATTTTGAGAGTGTTCTTGACTTTCCCACATCCTTTGGGGAGCAACAGAGCAGGACCACTATTTAAAGCATGAAGATTTTAAATAGTTGTGTGAATGTCATTGAACCTAAGAATCCTGCTGCTTTCTTCATCTGTTATTGTATTCTCTGTTGCCTATTCAAGTCAACACAAAACAATCCTTTCAAACTCACAGCTTGTCCTGACCTTGTTTGTTGGGGAATACTTCTTTCCCCTTTGGAGAAAACCCCAACTGGCACAGCACTTCTAGACCTTTTTGGCTCCCTCCATGAGTCCTGCCCGAGCTAGATGGAATTACTTACCTGAAAGGTAAATGTGGAAGGAAAAAGGAAGTAGATCCCTTCCTTCTTCTTTTCACTTGAATGCAAGCTGCCCGCAAGGAGCAGGGGTTCTAGGCTGATAAGAATGCCTAAATTTGGGACTCTATACTAGGAAACTCACAGCCTCTGATCTGATCTTTCATAGCAACAAAAAGAAAACGTTGGTCTCCACATGTCAACTTCCTTGTTTTATTTCTCAAGTGGTTCAGAACTTGGATAGGGAGAAAAGATGTTATTACTGGTCTCTCCCATCATGATCCCAATATCTGGTGCAATCGACCATGGATTTTGAGAAAAAGAAGACAGGAAATAGAACTGTAGATGAAGACAAAAAATAAAAAATAACAACAACAAAAGACATGCTTAGAGGCATTTGATGGAGCCAGGATGCATAATTTCAGCCTTGGGCTTTAGCAAGGGACATGTTCATCTTTGACCTTGACTACTTCCTTTAGTTCTTTTGAAAGTTCACTTCAGAATAGCTTCTGTGTTCTAGTTGTCCAGGCATTAGGACAGGGGGTGGCAAACCATGGCCCACAGGTCAAATATGGCCTGGCTCCTGTTTTTGTAAAAAAAAAAAAAAAAAAAAGTTTTATTGGAGCACAGCTAAGCCTATTCATTTACGTATAATCTATCTCCACTTTCATACTACAATGGCAAATTTGAGTGGTTGTAATAAAGACCATAAGGCCCACAAGCCTAAAATATTTACTATTTGGCCTTTTATAGAGAAGTTTACCAACCCATGTATTAGTGAGTTAATAGTCTGCTACCCTCTGCTGTGCTTCTCAGCCAGTTCTGTAAACCAACAGGGGAATATTGGAATATTCAGACAATATATATAAATTGATATAAAAATGGACTATAAAGACAATATATAGTCTTGGAATACTAAATATTGACCTTCATCTTGGGCCAAAGCAGGATTGATCCCAAAATTGGGTGGCTCGTCTGCCTTTGATCCACCATGTGTTAATTACACTTGTGAATCTTGGTCATGTATATTTCAACTTTACCCACAGAAAAGAAGAGGACTTTATTATGGAACAAATAACAAGAAATGAAGGCCTCACCCATATTGTAGGTATAATCTGCATTTGGACAAGGATAGAAGGAATGCTAGCTGAAATCCTCATTAAAACAAAGGCCAAAAATCTGTTAAGACAGCTTATCATACAAGTGATACCTACCCCTTGAGAATTATGCTGACAAAGAAAGAGTACACATACTTAGGGGATCAGCTAGAGACCTTGTGGAAAGCTTTAAGATTAACAGACTTTAATATTTTTTTAAAAGGTTTTCCCTCGAGAAATGGCAGAAAACATATAGCTAGGATGTGATTTGATTTAAATATTTCTGAAAATGTGGCTGGAAAAGGACATGGAAGAGTGGTTACAAAGATAGGAAAGTAAGTGAGACTCAATGAACCCCAAGAGAAGAAAAGTGGGATTGAACCTTAAGAGAGAACTTGTTGAAAGAGAAGAACAAGAAAATCCAGAGGGACTCCTAATTTGAGCCTCAGATGGTAAAGCAACGTGCTTGCGTGGGAGTGAGAGGTCACATTTTGTTTTGTAAACAAAAATGGGACATGCTACAAAGGGAGAAGGCTGAGCCTTGCCAGACATGAGAATGTCGGAAAGACATTGCCACCTGACCAAGTTAACTAGGCTCCAGAACCTGGGTTGGCCAAAATGTATCAGCACCAAGAAAGATAACTTGGCCAGCAGCCTTACTGTGTCCAAATGGAGGAAGAACTATTGGCAGGTATCCAGGTTACATGGAGCTCATCTGAGTGAGCCAGATGGAGTTCAGCTGTCCTGTCCAGTTCATCCATTTATATAATCCCAGTTCAAAGACCCAGGGTACTCATAAGCCCCAACACATAGAAGGCAAGATAGTACCCACACCTGATCAATGTGAGAGCAGATAAATTAACTCAAGTTTGCCCACATAACTGGAACATTGAATTTCTTGATGACAACATTTGAAGTCAAAAGACTTTGGTTTAAATTCTGTTTTCAACAAATGCATTTATGAAAAAGGTTTTACATTTTCTAAGACTTAGTTTCCTCATTTAAATGGAAAAACACCTACTCACAGGGTTTTTGTCAGGATTAAATGCGAAATTGTATGTGACAATGCCTTGTGCCATATTTGGCATATATGACGTATTCAAAATTCAGGAAATGCCATTTCCTTTACACCTTTTTAAAATCAAAGAAGACAGAAAAAAGTGATAGACACAAGCCTGGATTCAATACAAAAGGCATCTAAAAGGTCAACGTCCTCTCCTAATCCCAAAGCCCTTCATTAAAACCAAAAAAGAGGTTAAGGTTTATAAGTTAAGATAGTAGCAGATGCTATGTCTAATAAAGCCTTTTTGAATTTCCCATTAAATTAAAATATCCAGGACTTTAAACAAAAAGACAAAGTAATGATAGTTTTGTAAATAAAAAGTAAGAGAAGGCCATAGTCCAAAGTGGAAGGAGAATTTCCACTGAATGAGTCACCCATGAGAATGGAATGAAATGCATGTTCTTGGATTACACAACATATACTCCACCCTCTGAATCAGAACTGGACAGAAGGCCCCGAAGAAGGCAACAAAAACTTTCCCCAACCCAGAGGGTGAAAGTATGTCCTACTCAGGAAGACAGGAGTCCATTCAACGGATGCTTAGGAACTGTGGGTCAGGCAAAATCATTGC
The DNA here is from genome assembly GCF_003265705.2 of Callorhinus ursinus. Taxonomy (NCBI): domain Eukaryota; kingdom Metazoa; phylum Chordata; class Mammalia; order Carnivora; family Otariidae; genus Callorhinus; species Callorhinus ursinus. The sequence continues at coordinate 6,029,561 of NW_027397089.1, forward strand.
CATTTTCTGCTCTCCCATCCCATTCAGCCTTTCTCCCAGACTGGCAGCCTTTTTTGTTATCTCCACTTAGAGACTAACATTCCTGGACATCATTGCAACAAGTTGAGTAGCATGTGCAGGTATAGAACGTTTATATCCTGGGTAATTTAGTCACCTAAGGGAAAGTATTGTAAGCAGGGGCATAACAAAAAAGCATACTGGGCATAGCAGGTGCTGGGGGTGACAGTTTTCATGTACTATATTGTACAAAGGAACCCTATAAACTGTATTAAAATCTCTGCTGTCATAAGACCAGAGAATCTGAGCAAGAAAAGATCCCTACCTAGGATCTGCAAAGTCACAATACATGAACAGTTATGGGGCATCACATTCAACAGGTTGTGAAGACCAACTTTAATTCAGGAAATGGGCTACAGTGGGAATAGATGGAGCTTCTAACATTTATGGGACTAGAGAACTGATTTAGAGCATTTGTCCACTCTGAGAGCAAATCCCAGGGCCTGGAGGGACCTCTTCCTGAAAAAGAGATGGTAAACAAAATTAAGAAAATAAATAAAACCTGTAAAAAGTCAACACGAAGTAAATGGAGTAGCCTCCTTAAAAGTAAAAGAAATGTTTTTAACTTTTTTCTTATATTTCAAAATACATAAAAATAATAAGTATAGTGTATTAGTTATTTATTGCTATATAACAATATTACCACAAACTCAGTGGCTTAAATAAACACATGCTTGTTAGCTCATACTTTTTATGGGTCAGGAGTTCAGACACGACTTAGGTAGGCCCTCTGCTCTGTGTCTCACAAGACCACAATCAAGGTATCATCCAGAGCTCTGCTTTCATCTGAGACTTATCTTGGGAAGGATCCATTTCTAAGCTCACTCAGGTTGTTGACAGGATTCAATTCCCTGTGGCTGTAGGACTGAGAGATTCAGCTTCTTGCTGTCTCTTGGACAGAAGCCACTCTTCGCTTTTCATGGCTATCTGCTGTTTCTGCCATGTCAAGTTCTCCAAAATGGCTGCTTGCTTCACAAAGCCAGCAAGGGAGAGAAAGGTCCCAACAAGATGAGAGCTATTATCTTGTATAATGTAATCACATAATCATGTACATGCAGTCACATGCATCCTTCACCTTTGCCATATTCTATAGGTTAGAAGCAAGTTACAGTTCCTGTACAGTTCTACATTCAAAGGGGGATCACACAAAGGCATGAACATAAGGAAGTGGGGATATGGAGAGCCATCTTACAAGGCAGTCTGCTACAGTCTGCCCTCTGGTCCCTAGAGATTCTTTTTCCTGCCACCGGTAAAATAGTTTCACTCTTTTCCAAGGGCCCCCTCTCCCCCAGATATTGTCTCATTACTATATCTATTCAGAAGCCATAATCTCTAGGTCAAGGAATGGATGAGACTCCTTGAGACTCCATGAGATTCTATAAAGCCTTTTGATCTGTGGATCTGTAAAACTAAACAGATAAATTATCTGTCCCCTACAATATTTAATGGTTAGACAGGAATAGGATAGTGGCTATAGAAATTCCCATTTCATAAGGTGAAATAGAAGATACAAAGAAGCCACTGCTCCATAGCAATTCTGAAATCTAGCCAAGCAAATACTGAGTTTCTTAATTAAATTTCAGTGCCTGGGAATAATTCCCTTGTGGCTCTTGATTACTTCCTCTGGGCCTTTGGCTTTGTTTTCAGAGTCACCTGTCCTTTTCCATGAAAGCTATCATGGGTTTACAGCTGAGTAGCTTGTTAGCCTACTTCCTGCCAGTAGAATTTTGTGTGCCGGGTAGCCTCCTTTCATTTTGCACCCTCTCTCCTTTGTGAGCTTTGCAGAAGCAAGAGGACATCCTGGGGAACATGACATGATCAGAATTGTGAGTGGTAACTAGGAGTTGAGCATGGCTCCTGGCTAACAGCCAACAAGAAATTGAAGCCCTCAATCCTACAGCCACAAGGAACAGAATTCTGTCAACAATCTGAGTAAGCTTAGAAGCAGACTCTTCCTTCCCTGAATCTCAAATGAGAGCACAACCTTCATTGACATTTTGATTGCAGCCCGTGAGACACAAAGCAGGGAACCTATCTAACCTAGACTCCTGGGACACAGAAAATGTGAGATAATAGTTGTGTGTACTTTTAATCCACTAAGTTTGTAGTGATACTCTTATATAACAATAGAAAACCAATACAGACAGAATTAACAAATCAGATTTAACAATTATTAACACATGACTAATTCTTTTCTTTTTATCTATGCCTTCTACCCATTTTCCTCAACCCCACTGGACTATTTTGAAGCAAACCTTAGATATCATATCATTTCATCCATAAATGGTTCAGTGCATATCTCTAAAATATGAGCTCTTTTGTAAAGTATAATTACATATCATTACAGCTAAATTATTACACCTAAATTTTTTATTATCACCAAATATCCAATGTTCCAGTTTCCCTGTCTCTCAAGTATTTTATTTTTTACAATTTTTTTTCAAATCAAGTTCCAAATAAATTCTGTTCATTGAAACTGGTTGACATGTCTCATTTCTTTCAATCTGTAAGTATAATCTCTCTCTCTCTTTCCTTCCCTCTCTCCCTTCTTCCCTTATTTTTCTTTTTCCTTTGCAATCTCCTCAAGTCCTACGTTGAATTTCCTGTTTTCTAGATTTTGCTGACTGCATTTCTGTAGCATCATTTAACACATTCCTTTCTCCCCTATATTACCTAGGACAGAATTTCTCAACCTGGGCACTATTGACATTTTAGATCAGATAATTCTTTGTTGAGGAATTGTCCTGTGCATCATAAGATGTTGAGCAGGATCCCTGGGCCCTATCCACCAGGTGCCAGCAGCACCCCCACCCCAGGTGTGACAACCAAAAATGCCTTCAGATAATGCCAAATGCCCCAGGGAGGAAAGGAGAGCTCACCACTGGAGGAGAACAATGAACTAGAAAAGCACACTTCTGGCACTCACTTGGTAAGACAAATTTTTAAAAAATGACAAGGTATTTTCTCTGTGACCTAAAAATACACATTAAGAAACTGGGTCAGAATCCATAAGGAGCAAATATATTGAAATAATAGCACATACAGAAGCACTTTAACTTTTTAACTTAAAAAAAAAAAAACAGAATGTAGAGAAACCCCAATTTCAATAGCAAAATTAAAATCTGCCTTGGATCAGCAAGCTAGAACATACATTTGAGAACCTTCCAGAATTCAGAGTTAACAACTAAAAAGATTAATTTTTTGTACAACAAACGTTTATTTCATGAGTTTTGACTATATGCTAGGCACTGTAATAGACACTGGAGATACAAGACAGATTTGGTTCCAACTTCATGGTGCTTACATTCTAATGAGAGAGGAGAGTAGACAATGATAAGAAAACAAATAATAGACAAAAAATTGCTGGGTGTTATCCGCAAACAATGAATCATGGAACACTACATCAAAAACTAATGATGTAATGTATGATGATTAACATAACATAATTAAAAAAATGGGCAATCATGACAATTAGAATGTGTTTCAATTTTATTTCAAAGCTAATCTAAGACATATTTTTAGATAAGAAAAAAGTCTTTGAAATTCTGTGTGTTTTGGGGCAAAAAGCACAGCAAAACTTAATACATGTATAAATTATGGGTTTTGTAAGTTTGTAGCTACTTAATTTTTACAGAGCTGTAGCTCTATTTGGGCATATACATAGGTGAATATGCTAATTGTTTGCTCCCATCAAGGATTAGCTATGTATATACATGTGTACATTACCTGTTATCCCCCAAATTCCTTGAACACATTTCATTAATTGTTGAATCTATCACCAGCCCCTCACAGAGTGTCTTATACACAACGGAAGTGAAATGTCTATGGTTTTGAATTAAACTTTTGACAAACTAAAAAAAAAAAAAGCTAATGATGTAATGTATGGTGATTAACATAACATAATAAAAAAATGTCAAAAACAATTGCTGGTTTTTAAAAGTGGCCATGGGGAAAATGAACTGGATGTTGTAGTAGAGAATATTTGGGCAGGGGAGAAGCTAAGACAGATAGGACCGTCAGGGAAGACCTCTCTGAGAACAGCCTCTAGGATGGGAATAAGACAAAAGATCCACATAAAGAATAAGAAAAGATCCTGTAAGGCACAGATAATAGCAAGTGCAGGCACACATCCCCCTCCCTCATAAATTTTGATCTAGGAGTAATTGTGAAGCCATGTAAGCAGAGCATGATGTGAGAGAAAGAAAGACATTGACATAAAATAAAGTTGAAAATGCATATAGGTGTCAAATCCTATGGACCCTTCAACGGGCGTCATAAAATATAAAGGTCATTATCGTAAGTGCAACAGGGAGTTTTTGAAGGACTGAAACATGCCAATATACACACAATAGAAGTCCCAGAAAGAGATATGAGAGAGAAAGGGGCAGAAAAGTTATTTGAGGAAATAATGACTGAAAACATCTCAATACAATGCCAAATACTAATCTAAGCATTAAAAGGCATGATGAACTCAAAGTAGGAGAAATGCAAAGGGATCCACTCCTAGATACATCAGAGTCCAACTGTTAAAAGCCAAAGACTAAGAGGAAATCATGAAAGAAGCAAGGCAAAAAAACAAAAACAAAACCAAAAAAACCAATCTCATTAATGTGACTGGAAAATCTAAATCTAGAATCAATCTCTTCACTCAATAAAGGGGAATGATAGTCAATAGATTACACAACAAGCAGGGGCAGAAAATAGTGTAGGTGGACAATCTTAGTTTCAAGGAAGATTTTTGTTTAGCCTGGTTTTTTTTTTAGTCTTTGCTTCCGTGGAAAGGGGATGGATTGTTCAGAAGTAATGGCAGGCAGGGAGACCCGTCACCTTCTGGCATTGATGTAGGCGGGATGCAGAGGACACACGGGAGAACTTGACCTCAGGGGACAACCTGGCTTAGTCAAGTCAACAAAGCGGTGAAAACATTCAGAAAAAATGTTGAATTTATAGGGGATATTTTAGTTCTCAGATAAAAATGATAAGGAGATGTTTTATGTGAAAGACAGAAAAGCAAGAGATCATTTGAGAATTATAGGCATTCCAGAAGAGGCAGGAGCAGAACAATAGAAAGAAAAAAATGGTAAAATATAACAATTAAGGAAAATGCCCTTGGTTAAGCAAATATTTGAGTGTATAGATTAAAAGGATTCCTGAGTTTCATGTGAAATAACGGACAGTATTGCAGATAGGGGAGAAAGAGATGGATTCCGTAGTTAAATTTTAGAATTTTTTTTTTATTTAAAGGAAAAGAAAAATATATCTTCCAAGATTCCAGAATGAAAAAAAAAATGTTTACAATTCTTGTGATTAAATTATAATTAATGAGAAAGCAATAGAAAGATATTTTCCTATTCAAACATTTAAACATACAGACCTTTTCCTGAGAAAATTATTTGGTTGTTCATCTCAGCTGACCAGGAACTGGAATTTTCATCCCAAAATCAAGAACAGAAACAGAAACGTCACAGTATAATTGATATATGGTGATCACCGTGTTGATAAGAAACCTAGGATTATTTGAAAAACACATTACAAAAACAATATTTTAGATAGAAAATTGAGAAGCAAGTTATTTTTTCACAGAAATCTCACAAATAAAGGTAGTTTAGAACCATTAGAATTCATAAATATGAAACCTAAACATTACTGAGGAGTTCCAGTACAATTAACTTTATTCAAGAACGTTAGCCTTTCTTTTCCTGTCGTCAATAATAGTAGAATAGTACAATGCCTTCTACATATTCTTATCACTGTTATCATCTGCCGTCGTAATAAATTACACCATTAAAAATAAGCAGATGTATAGCAAAGCAAGAGTGTTTTGTTGGGTTTAGTTTCCACGTGCCCCCAGTGCTAGATCTCTACCGGACTAGATTTACGACCAAAAGTGTTTTGTGAATTTAAAATATGCTCCACACTCAGTATCATAAAGAAAAACTCAATGTAGAAAAAAAAATTATGTAAAAGGAATGGAGGTGATCATAGAAACCAAATAAAACATTGAGTTAAGAATAAATCATGGCTCTCCTTTCTTGCCGCTTGCTGTGCCGGCCGCGCGCCCCCCCGCGGCACCCCCCTCCCCCGTCCCCCGCCCGCCGTAGCCATGCCTCGCAAAATCAAGAAATCAAGGACTTTTTGCTCATGGCCAGGCGAAAAGACGCCAAATCCGTCAAGATCAAGAAAAATAGGGATAATATGAAGTTTAAAGTTTGGTGCAGCAGATACCTTTATACCTTGGTCATCACGGACAAGGAGAAGGCAGAGAAACTGAAGCAGTCCCTGCCCCCAGGTTTGGCAGTGAAAGAGCTGAAGTGAATCTGGCCTACTGATTTGAACTGTATTAAAGTTTTAAAAATTCTTAAAAAAAAAAAAAAGAATAAATCATGGCTGTAACTATTACATGTCCTGAGTACTTACTGTGTTCTGGACACCGTCCTCCCACCAATCCTAGGTTCTCTGCCTGTGTTATTTCATTCCATCCACAGAACAACACTATGAGGTTTATGTCCCCATTTTATAGATGACATAAAGTCACACAGAAAGTGGTGGACACCAAATTCAAACACAAGGAGTCTGATTCCAGAGACCATCTCCCCTCATTATCAGATATACTCTTTCTAAACAGAATTGGATGCTTGATAATTAGAAAAAAGGTAGGATTAAATATATATATTTGTAAAACTCAAATGCAACCGCAGGCATGGTTTAAAATGATACTTTTACTTTGCATGTCATGCCAAAAGATTATGGAACAAAGGAAAATAAAGGAAACTGTGCAAATGAGCTAAACTCCCTATTAAAATAGTAATTATGTTAAGAAATAGTCTTCTAAAGGGGGCCCTTTATCATGTGCCTATGGCTCAGCATTTCAGTGTTGGGAAGGCTGAGGTATCTTTGTTTCCCTAGGAGCTCCCGCTCGTGAAGTGTTTTCTCTGGTTCATTTGGGAACATCTTTAATAACTCTTAGGAGTTTCAAACAATAGGAGGTAAATTTCTATAATGATTCTCCAAACTTTTTCCTTCCCTCTAGACTATTTGCAGGAGGTGACCATGGCATCACTGGATCCAATGACTCCGTGACATACAATTATTCTCTGTACCTCTGGGTGATTGCTGGGGCACGGCAGGAAATGGAGGGTCGCCCTGCATCGGAAATATGGCAGAATTTCAAATTTTCCAGCTCTATTAAGACTTTTCTTTAAGTCCCTGGCAAAGAATTAGCACAGCAAAGAGGAATATACTTTTGGAAAGGAGACACATTATTATCATTATTTGCATTTGATGTAATTGTACACCCTTGAAATCTCAGGAATATTAACTGAGAGGGTATTTTTTTAATGATGAAGTGTATATGACCAGATATAAAATCTAAGAATAGGAGAATGAAGATTTTTTTAAAACAAGGAAAACATGGGCGGGCCTGGTTAGGCATCTGACTCTTGGTTTCAGCTCAGGTCATGATCTCAGGGTCATAAGATGGAGCCCCGCCTTGGGCTTCGTGCTCAGCAGGGAGTCTGCTTAAGATTCTCTCTCCCTCTGCTCCTCCCTCCTACCCACTCTCACTCTCTCTCTCCAAAGTTAAAGAAAAAAAAAAAAAAACCCAGAAAACAGAAGATAAATGGACTGAGAGAACGAAAACAGGGCTATTCCATGGAAGCCAGATTTTAGAAAGCTTTGAAAAGAAGTTATAAGGAATGTTCGAGGCTCCAGAAAGAAAATCACAAGAACAAAAACTATTGGTGATGCCACCTTGAGATGAACTGGCCAAGGTTCCTCTAAAGCCCGTGGATATGAGACAGCTGATGTCTTCTTAACTATCTGAGACCTCTGGCCCTCACTCCACTGATGACTTAAGGTGATGACACAAACAGACACACTCATCTTTTAAAACCAGAACCAAAGATTGTATTTTTATATAAGCTTACTGAAAACCGGTCTCAGATTGCAGGTCACGCATGCCAACAGTGGATAAGACATGTGCCAATGTCTACAGATTTCTGGCTCTACAGTGCTGATTCCTTCAACTCAGGAGAAATAATTTGACACCTCTGAAGCAGCATATTGACAACTGCATACTTGTTCCATCATCTCAGCCATTCAATCCCACTTCAAAGCCTCTGTCAGCAATAGCCGCACCATCTTCGGGGCAGCTCTCTCTCCACTCTGATGCGCTCTCGCATATGCACTTCCTGGTATCACTGTTTAACTTTTCATTTCTTTGTCCACATTCACTATATAGAAGAAGTTACTCTCTTCAGCTGCCTCTTCAAATTGTCTGAGAATACTTTTAACAGCTTCCCAAATTGTAGAATAATGCCATCCTAACACAGTCGTAAAACAGACCTGAAATCCAGAGTGGAAAAGCATGAATTTTGCCTCCAATATTCATTTTGTTGGAGGACATTTTCTTTTTTAGGTTTAGGAAGGAGCGCCTTGCTAATTTGGGTTATAAGAAATACCTCCATTTACAAATATCTTTGTTTTGAGACCCCCTCCTAAAACAATACTTTGGATATGAAGTTATGGAGTATTTGATCAAGTTATTTTTGTATATGTATTCTCATCTCTGATTTTAAGGTTCTCTTTCAAAGCTGACCTTCAGGAATGGTGCAATGTCAAATCAGTTTTGAACAACTCATAAAATATGACAATACCATCATCAAAGTGTCAATTTAGGACATCTGAAGCACTAATCAGATTAATTAAGTAATGGTTATCATCACCAAAAAAGTGCAACTGAAGGCTTTATTTTTTATTAGATAACTCTAAACTTTTTATAGAGTGAATTAAAGTGATAAGTTCCTTTTTAGGGGATCCACATGAAAGTGTCTGACTATAGTTTGAAAGGTTAGATATGGGGAAAAGTCTATGTAGTAATTAGAAATCATCTCGCATAATATATTCTTTGTTTAATTTTATTTTTAAGCATACACATGGCATGCTTAAGTATATAAAACATTTACATAACTCAAATTCAAAACTTTATATTACATCATCCCTTTTCCTACTCTCTAATCCTCTTTTTACCATAGAGGCAATAATTATTTGCTTTCATTCATGACTTATCAGCCCTTTCTTTTCATAAAAATAAGCATTACAAGTATATGAATATATATGTATATGTATTTCCCTTTCTTACACAAACTGCAGTGTGGTGTATCTACTGTTTTGCTCCTTGATTTTTCTTTTCAGTTAATAAATCCTGAAAAACTATTCTATATCGGTTCATAATCTTCATCCTCTTTTTAATGGCCACATGGCACTATTGTGTGATGTATCATGGTGTGGTCAACCAATTTCCTACACATGGTCATTTAGATTGTTCCCAATATTTTGCTATTAGAAACATGCCTTCTACATATGTTATTTTGTATTTTGAAAGGTGTTTCTTGAGGGCAAATTCCTAAAAATCGGATTACTAAGTCATTTGGTATTTTGGGAGGTGTTTCTTAAGGGTAAATTCCTAAAAGTTGGTTTATTAAGTAAATGCGTATTTAATTTTATAGGACATTATACAGTGCAACTCCACACTAGGAAGTATTCTTGTAAAACAAAGGAACATACAAATAAAGAAAACCAAACCTTATCAACTCTCTAAACATATTTAGCACTTTACAGGAAATATACAGAACAGAGGAATATTTTAATGATACCCCAGTGTCAATTAAGGAATATCCAAATACAATTAGAAAAATCCAAAATGTAAACAACTCTATTAAGCAAATAACCTGGCTTCTTTAACAAATAAACTTCAAGAAAAGCAAGATGGGTGCTCACAAGGAACTTGTAGAATACAAGAGACTTAGGAGACATACCAACAAAATTCAATGTGTAGCCCTTTTTTGGATCCTGAGTCAAACACACTGACTGAAATCATGTATACACACATTTATGTATAAATATAAATATATACTTAATTTATATAGTATATGTTGTTTATTTATATTTTATATATATAAAATGCAATTGGGGAAATTTGAACTCTGACTAGATATTTGATGGTATTAAGGAATCACGGTTAATTTTTCCAAATGTGATAGTGTTATTTTAGTTACATTTTTTTAAAAGTTCTTATTTTTAGGGTGTCCTGGGTGGTTCAGTCACATAAACACCCCTCTGTTGATTTCAGCTCAGGTCATGATCTCGGGGGGGTGAGATAGAGCCCCGTGTTGGGCTTCATGCTCAGCAGGGAACCTACTTAAGATTCTCTCTCTCCCTCTGCCCCTCCCCCCACTTGCTCCTGCGTTGGCTTCCCCTCTCTCTCAAAGGAATAAATCTTTAAAAAATAAAATAAAGTTCTTGTTTTTAGGGCGCCTGGGTGGCTCAGTCGTTAAGCGTCTGCCTTCGGCTCAGGTCATGATCCCAGGGTCCTGGGATCGAGCCCTGCGTCGGGCTCCCTGCTTGGCGGGAAGCCTGCTTCTCCCTCTGCCACTCGCCCTGCTTGTGTTCCCTCTCTCACTGTGTTTCTCTCTGTCAAATAAATAAATAAATGCATCTTAAAAATAAATAAATAAAGTTCTTATTTTTAGAACTACATATTGAAATATTTCTGGATGAAATGATATATCTGAGGTTAGTTTCAAAATAATTACAAGGTGTAATGAGTAGCTACTCTTCATAATTATCAGAAGGCTGAGCAGATGGAAACATTTGCTAGTCTTCACCCCTATCTATCTGCAACTCTTTGCTTAGGCAGGCCCTCCCTTATCTACTGTGCAGATTCCTGCTTATTCTTGAAGTTCCACCTCACAAAATACTTGCTCTTCAGAATCTTCCCTAGTCTTATCTGATGGGGTAGAGCAGACACCTTTGGTGCTCAGCTGAGATCCGCTTGAATCTCTTTTTCCATTTCTACCCACCATCCCTCCAGGGTACATTCCCTCAGCTTCTTTGTTGGTTTCCTTCTCACATTTCTCCCACCTGAGACTCTCTTTGAGGTTCTACTGGAGGGCTCCCAGTCACTTTGTCTTGTACCTAGAGACAGCAGGAAGTATCTGGGAGTTTATACCTGCCCTCTTGGAAAGCCTAGAGTAAATAAGTGCCAAGTACACAGTATGAAAGCAATCAGGGCACATAGTTTCCTGAGACTTTCCCATTGGTCTATGCAATGAACATTTATTGAGTACTCTGTACCAAAGTTCAGTATTTATTAACTATGTTTTATTAACTATAAACTATTAACTATATTTATTTACATATTTGTTAATTATATGTCCAGTAAGTCAACTTCACTGTTTCTCTATCCATCACCAGCCTCATGTAATTTACTTTTATTTCACATCTGCATGACTGCAAAGGTTCCTAACTGCTCTTATCCTTCCTGAAGCCCTTTTTCATACAGAAGCCAGGAAAGCTTATCATTTCCTGGCTTAAAATCTTCAAAAGAACAATTATTAAAGATTAAACTTTTATATAAAAGAAGCCTCAAAAGGAACATAAAAGTATTATTTCTCTTTCATGTAGCAGCTCCAAAGAGAAAAGTCTAGATTGGTAGACAGCTTGGTTCCACATAATCATTCAGAGCTGAAGTTCCTTCCGTTTTCTTTCTCTTCCATTTCTTAGAGAAGGGTCCAACAAACTTTTGGGTCATATGGTCTCCTGTCTACGTTGCCACTACTCAATTCTGCCATTTTAACACAAAATTAGCTATAGATGTTATGGAAATGAGTGGATGTGGCTGTGCTCCAATACAACTTTATTTATAAAAGTAAATGGTCAACCAAATTTGGTCCATGGGCCATAGTTTGCCAACCCTTACTCTAGAGCTGTGTTCTCACTGGCACATTATAGAATTTTGGTCATTGGCACTAGTTTTCCAACTCATGAGAAGAGAAAGAACATGGAGGAGTCTGTGCCCACGTTAATGCTCAGACTAGGAAGTGGCACATATCACTTTGGCATTGGCATTGGCAATAACTTAGCAACACCTACCTGCAAATAATACTGGAGATACAGCCTCTTCCTGGATGGCCCCATTACCGGCTACAACCATATTACTAAGAAAGAAGGGGAGAAGAAATCTTTGTGGTCAATTAGTATTGTTCTGCCACAAAGGACTCCTGATTTTCTAGGAAAAAGTCCAAAATCCTTGATGGTCTAGAAGACACTGCACAGTCTGGTCCCTGCCATCTTCAGTTCTATCTTGTACCACTCTCTTAGACATTCCTTACATTCCAGTCACATTCTTTTATTTCTTTCAATACACTATGTTGATAGACTGAAAAAAGACAGGATCTTGTCTGTTTTACTAAATGCTTCATCTGCAGTGCCTAGAACAGTAACTGACTTCATAAGCCCTAAGTAACTAGTTGGTAAGTGAATAACTGAGAGTCAGGTCCTGTGCCTGATATATACAGTCATGGTTACAAGTATAAATACACTCACTGATTCTAAATCTTTCAAATGGTTCCTATTGTCCTCTTCCTTATACTTCTTATCCAATCAGTCATCCAGACCTTCAACTTCATCTTCTAAAATTCTTTTATATATTTACTTCTCTCCTCCTTTTCTGCCTCCATTCTTTCAACAGGTTAATTAAATTATATTCCTAGGTGCCCATTTCCCCCTCATAAACATTATATTGTTTCCTCTGCTAGCAAAGTAATCTATCTGTAAGTCAAAGATGATCACTTCGTTGGTTCTTCGTTTGAAACATTTTGCCAGATTCCCATTGTTCTCAGCATAAAGGTCAAACTTTTTAACCTGACCTGAGAGACTCCTTATAGTGCATTGATTCCCATCCTCTCCAGATATACTGAATTGCTTCTATTAACTTGGTTATGCCATCATCTCTTATTTCTGGGACTTCGAATATGCTGTTTCCTCTACTTGGAATACTTTGGTCAGTGTTACCCCCAACTCCCAACTCTTTCTTTTCCTGCTAACTCTTATTTAAGCTTCAGGTCTTAGCCAAGATGAAAACCTCTCTAGGCAATCTTACCTGACCTGCAAGTGTATCAAAGGTCATTACCAAGAAATTGAAAAGACAACCTACAGAGTACAAAAAAAATTTGAAAATCATATAGCCGATAAAGGTCCAGAATATGTTAGGAACCTGTAAAACTTAACAAGCAAAAGACAACCCAATTAAAAAATGGGCAAAGTGTTTGCTGTTGTCTGAATGTTTGTGTCCCCCCCACCCAAATCCATATGTTGAAATCTTAACGCCCAGTGTGATGGCATTAAAAGGTAAGGCCTTTGGGAAATACAAGGTCTTGAGGGAAGAGCTCTCATGCATGGGATTAGTGCCCTTGTATAAGAGGTTCTAGAGAATTTCCTCCCCCTTTCCAATATGTGAGGTTACAGCAAAAAGACAGCCATCTAGAAAGTGGGCTCTCACCAGACACTGACTCTTTTGTCATCATGAACTTGAATTTCCCAGCCTGCAGAATCATGAAAAATAAATTATTTATTGTTTATAAGCTACTGGTTTGTGGTATTTTTGTTATAGCAGCCCAAACAGGCTAAGACAGTATTCAAATAGATATTTTTCCATAGAAGATACACAAATGGCCAACAATCACATGAAAAATTACTCAACATTATTAGTCATTGGGGAAATGTTAATTAAAACCATAAAAAGATACTACTTCATACCCACTGACATGGCCATAATAAAAAATAAAAAGTGTTGCCAAAGTTGTGGAGAAATTGAAATGCTTGTACATTGCTGGAAGGAATATGAAATGATTTGGCCACTGTGGAAAACAGTTTAGCTGCTCTCTTTTAAAAAGTTAAGAACAGAATTACCATATGAGCTAGAAATTCCACCCCAAAGAATTGTTTTTTGTTTTTGTTTTGTTTCCAAACAAAAACATACACATACATGTTCATATCATCACTATTCACAATAGCCAAAAAAATTGGAAACAGCCCAAATGTCCATCAATGGATAAATGGATAAATAAATCATAGTATATACATACAATGGGTTATTAGCCATAAAAACGAATGAAGAATTGATAATAAAATGCAACATGGATGAACCTCAGAAACATTAAGCTAAGTGAAAGAAGCCAAACACAAAAAAGTCGCATATTATATGATTCAATTTATATAAAATATGCTGAGGATTCTGCATATTTAGAATCAAAGAATGTAAGGATCAGAAGAAGTCTCTATGGGAAACATTCAAGGTATCTGGGCAGGCCTATCTGTCCTGAATTGCACAAGCATTTATCAATAGAAATGTTTGTTTCCTGAATAGAGCAATGCAGGCACTTTTAGCAAAGAGACCACAGTGTCGGTCATATCCATATTGAATAGGTGCCCCATCCAGAAGATGGACACTTTTGTTAGGAATGTCCAGAATCTTTATTGAATATTGTTGAATAAATATGTCCTTATTTTTCCCCACAATCATGGAAGCAGTCTATGCTAAGCTGAAACAGCATTCTTTAACAAGTAAACAGGGACAATAAGTACAAAGAAAAACACAATAAAACAAGAAAAAGTAAGCCCATGAAAAAGAAGCATAAAACTCAACACATATAAGAATGTTCCCCAATCTTAAATGCACATAAAAATAACCTGAACAATTTGTTTTAAATTTTGATGCCAAGACTGCACCACAAACAAAAATCTAGGATACGCCCAAAACATCAATATTTTTTTATAGACTCCCAGTTGGTTCCATTGTGAAATTAAGGTGGATTATCATTAGAAGAACAAGTATCATGGCAAATATAGTTAATCAAGCTAAGATTCTAAAAAAAGAATGATAGTTCAGAATAGCATTATTAGCCATGAGGAGCTCTGTGGATCCTCTCCTTAGCAAAACATCTGTAACTGGTGAAAATATAAAAAAAAAAAATAAATAATGATTTAAAGTACCTGAAAAGTGTCCTAAGGGTATATAGCAAGTGGAGAAATATTTATTCAAGAAAATACATGAATTCTTGGTAAGAACAGGGAGAGTCATGGCATTTGAGCCACAATCTGCCCTCTCCCTGACCCTCAGCTCCGCATCATAGTAGCTCTACTCCAGTTGGCTGTAATCAAGAACACTGGGCTTCCTCTCCCCACAGCTCCCAGTCTAGAGCTATAGTTTCTCTCCAGAAGAAGCAGACTGCCAATATTTCTTATTATTCCTGGAGAAGCAGACTGTCAGTATTTCTTATTATTCCTAGCTCTGTGTTACAGAAGCTCTATGTCGGGCAGGTGCAGCTGAGAGGCCTGGGCTCTCTTTTACCCAGGCCCAGTTTGTTGGACAGAATCTCTATCCCAAATGCCCTCTAGTCACCCTTTTCCTGGCCACTTGTAGAGCAGGGGCTGCATACTGAGAGAAGCAAGTAGTCCGAAGATTGTTATCTTATATATCCCTCTTCTTTTAGAGCAAGGGTGTCACTCCAAAAGAAGTGGGCCACTGAACCCATCACTAGCTCCACGGCAAAGGTAAGGTTCTTCCCAGGAGGAAAAGGCAGATCATAAAAACAGAAAACTCTATAGCTCTCCTTAATTGAAATAATGTTATCTGGGATAGAACACAGAAAAGTGCAAGCTTATGGGAGCTATTGAAAAAAAAATGGAGATTTTGGTAGCAAGCAATTAAGAAGAGACTTGTAGCTCCAGGGTATATACATGGAAAACAGTAGACAAACTAGAGTTAAATCAAGAAAATCAGGAAAAAAAAAAAAAAACAGCTAACAAGAACCGTATTCTGGTCAGAGCAAGTCTCAAAGACTGCCCTCAAAAAGTACTCTTGCAAAGGGGCCTGAATTTGGTTGGATCAGAATGAAGAACAATATATGCCACAGGCTGTTGTCAGAAACAATAGGACTATTACTTAGCAATTAGTCTGGGCTGACAACTGAGTATGATGCCAATAGAGGCAGAACATCCAGAAACCTAACAGTAAGGTTAGAAAAAGGTACAGTAAATGAAAGCCCAGTGAAAACAACTGTTATCTTCTGGGGGAGCAAGGTCAGAGTAAATGTGCACCTGCCCAAGTCTTTGCCCTCTAAAGAGTAACATCAAAAGCTGCACACTGTTGTGGAAATAAATTGTACAAGATAAGAAAACAACAAAAACAAGGCCAGGGAAGGTAGAGGTTATATAAATCAGCATCTAGAGTTGCTACAATATATTACTGAAACTGTCCAGTTTCTACAGAAAAAAATTGAGACGTATACAGAAACAGGAAAATGTGATCCATATCTAGGAAAATAAAGCAAGAGAAACTGCTTTTGAGAGGGCCCAGATTTTGTGGGTAAAAACTTAAAAGTAGCTATTGTAAATATGTTCAAAGAACTGAAGGAAAACATTCTAAAAGAAGTAAAAGAAGATAGGATGACAATGTCTCAATAAATAGAGAATAGCAATAAAGAGAAATTATTTTTGAAAAAGAAACAAAAACGATATTTTGAGTGGAAGAATACAATAACTGAAATGGGAAATTTATTAAACAGGCTCAGCAGTAGATTTGAGTTGGTAGAAGAAAGATCATTGAATTGAAGATGGATTGATAGAGATTGAACTCTCCAAGGAACAGAGAGGGGAAAAAAATGAAAAAAAAAAAAAAACCATGAAAAAAATTCAGAGAAATGTGGGACAGTATTAAACAGCCCAATATATTTATAATGGGATCACCAGAAAGTGAGGAAAAGAAAAAGACAGAGAAATATTCAAAGAAATAATGGCTAAAAATGTTCCACATTTAACGAAAAACATTAATCTAAAGGTATAAGCTCAATGAACTCTTAAGTATGATCAATACAAAGTGATCCATATTCAAATACATCTGGTCAAAATGCTGAAAGACAAAAACAAAAAGAAAATCTTGAAAGCAAGAGAAAAATGACTCATCAAATACAAAGTAACCTCAGTAGGATTAACAGCTAACTTCTCATCAGAAGTAATAGCTACCATAAGGAAATGGGATGGCGTAATCCAAACGATGAAAGAAAACTAAGAATCTGATATCCAGCAAAACAATCTTTCAAAAACAAAGGTGAAATAAAGATATTCTCAGATAAACAAAAACTAAAATAACTGGTTGATGGCAGACTTGACTCAGAAGAAATCCTAAAGGAAGAGTTTTAGGCTGAAAACACATGACATTAGATGGAAATCTCAATCTATACTGGTAAATGTAATTACGCAGGAAATTAGAAAAGGCAGTATAGCTGTATGTTTCTTCTTTCTTCTCTTACAGTTTTAAAGAGCAATTGTATAAAAAAAATGTATGTAATTGAATTGCTAAGGCTATAACATATAGAAATGTAACATACTTGACAATAATAGCACAGAAATGATGGTTGAGAGTAAAGCTGTGTTAGAGTAAGGCAATGACACCAGGTGGAAATATGAACTGTTGAAGGAAATCAGAAATAATAAATAATAAGCTTAATATAATAAATTATAAATATGTACTTATACACCTTTCTTCTCTCACCCTCTTTAAAAGACATAAAATAATATAAAGTGATAATTATAATAATGTAGTGTGGTTTTATAGCAGATACAAATATAATTAGCATAACATTAATAGCACAAAAGTTGGGAAAGGAATAGTGTTATATAGTAGTAACATTTCCATCTCATTGAAAGTAAATTATTATAAATTTCAAAGAGATTATGAAAAGTTAAGATTATTGTGAGCTCTTAAACAGCCACTAAGAAAATAATTCAATAAAATACAGTGAAAAATTCAGTAAAGGAATGAAATATTACACTAGAAAATTTCACTTACTACAGAACAAAACAGTGAAAGAGTAACAGAGGAGCTAAAAATACATACGACATAGAAAAGAAGCTGTAAAATAGCAAACATAAAGCAACCATATCAATATTAACATTAAATGTAAATTAAGAAATCTAATCAAAAGGTAGAATTTACCAGACTGAATTAAAGAAAACAAGATCTAACTATATGCTGTCTAAATGAGAATAATCTAGATTCAAATACAGAAGTAGGTTGAAAATTAAAGGATGAAAAAAGATATTTCATCTAAAAAGCAACAATAAAAGAGCTAGAGTGACTACCCTAATATCAGATGAAACATACCTGAAAACAAAAATTGTTGCTAAGGACAGAAAAGGACATTTTATAATGCTAAAATGGTTGATCCATCAGGAAGATATAATAATTATAAACATACACACCAAAAGACAGAGCCCCAAAATACATAAAGCAAAACCAGAGAGAACCGAAGGGAGACACAGACAAGTCAATGGGAATAGCTCAAGACTTTAATACTCCACTTTCAGTAATGGATAGAATGACTGGGCAGAAGATAAACAAGGATATAGAAGGTTTTGAGTAACATTATAAACCAACTATACCTAACAGATACCTCTAGAATATTCCACCCAACGACCACAGAATAATTGTGATAGTTGCATGACTCTGCGAACATATTAAAACCCATCAAATCTCATACTTTCCATAGATTAATTTTATGACATTGAATTCTATGTCAATAAAGTCATTAAAAATTTTTAAAGAATAAGGGGTATCTGGGTGGCACTGTTGGTCAAGCATCTGACTCTTGGTTTTGGCTGAGGTTGTGATCTCAGGGTCGTGAGATCGAGTCCTGCATCAGGGCTCCCCACTCAGTGCGGAGTCCGCTTGGATTCTCTCTCCCTCTCCCTCTGCCCCTCCCATTTGTGCTCAGTCTCTCTTTCTAAACTAAATAAATAAAATCTTTAAAAAAATTTTAAAGAATAATACATCTTCAAAGAATAAGAGAAGATCTCACGTTTATGATTTAACAATGAGAGGTTATAAAAAGAACAAACAAGAGCTCTCAGAAATGAAAAGAGTGATTATAAAAAAAGACTCCAAAGAATGAGTAAGTATCGGAATGGATACTGTTAAGGGGAAACTATAGAGCTGAAGGATTAAGCCCAGCGAGGATGCAATGCAGAAGTAAAACAAAGAATAAGTGAATGAGGAGTTAGGAGACATAAAGGCCACCTAATAGTAGTTCCAGAATAAGAGCACAAAAAGAATTGAGGCAAGGCTAAAAATCAAAGAAACAACAGAAAAATCTTCCAGACCTCAAGAAAACCCAAATCTTCAGATTCAGAGAGTCCACCAAGTATTGAGCAGGATGAGTTCACCAATATTTACCTCAGTAGGTATTGAGGATATAAAGCATATCCTAAAAGTCTTACAAAAGAAAATATATGTGATATACCAAGAATTAAAAAATCAGATTGACAACCAGAAATTCACTAGTAGCACTGAATGTAATAGACCACAGAGCAATAACTTCATAGTTTGATGAAAGTATAATTTTAAAATCTATAGACTTCGACCCACACTGTACGCTCAGAATTTTATCATTTACCTTCCACAAAAGAATTACAGAACAAAAGGTGAATCCAAAAGTAAATATAGTTTAAAAAGCAAGAAATTCAGCAGCAAATCTTTTCCAGATATAAAACATTTATTATTAATTCTTTACTTAGGCCAACTTGTAATATCAAAATTCGACAAGAGGATTGCAAGAAAGGAAAAAATGCTAGCCAATATCATTTATAAACATACCTGCAGAAGTTCCAAACAAAAAATTAGCAAACTAAATCCAGCTATATATATATATATGTATATATATATATACACATATATACATATATATATCTCATTATATATATAGCAACACATTACTTTTTTGTTTTTTATTGTGGTAAAATATACATAACATAAAACTTACTCCTAACCATTTTTAAGTGTACAGCTCAATAGTATAAAATGCATTCATACTGTTGGGCAACCATCCCCACCTTCCATCTCCAGAACTCTTCTCATTTTGCAAAAATGACACTCGGTACCCGTTAAACGATAATTTCCCATGACCTCCTTCCTCCAGCCCTAGGCAGCCACTATGCTACTTTCTTTCTCTTTTTTATCTCCTCCTTTCCCATACATCCCAGCCTCTGGTAACCACTATTCCAGACTGTTACTGTGAGTTTGGCACTTTTTGTTCTTGTTTTTGTTTTAATATTCTACATATAAGTGAGATCTTACAGTATTTTTCTTTATGCGTCTGGCTTATTTCACTTAGCATAACGTCCTCCAGTTTCATCCATATTGTCAGAAACAGCAGGATTTCCTTCTCTCTTAAAGCTGAATAATAGTCCAAGCGTGTGTGTGTGTGTGTGTGTGTGTGTGTGTGTGTGTGTGTGTGTGTGTAAAAATCAAAAGTGATTTCAACATGAGAGTTCTCAGGACAAAGTAAAAGCACAATTTATAATACTTTCGGTTTTTGTGTAGAGGAATACAGATACTGGTTAAACCAAGACATAATAGAGAAACATAATGTTACTAGAAGTTCTCTACCTCTTCAAATTTCCCATCCTCACTCTCTAAAATAGAAATTTTTATCCTTTCAGAGAAGTTCTAAGGAATTTGTTATAGAAATGTTCTAGGAAGTTCTAGAAAATATTCCATCATTCCACCCTCTTCAAATTCTCCCCACAGAACTATGTATCACACTGTGTTATATATTAAGAATCATGGGCCCAGTATCCAGGACCTATAAATATGTTGGAACTAGAAAAAAAAAGTAGTTTTTCCCAAAAATGAAAACTGAAATGTTGACATTTTAACAAATGTGTAATCATATTCCTAACAACATCCTATGTATTAGCTTTATTAATTGCTAAATATGGTATTCAAAAAATACTTTGGAAATAACATATAGATTAATTTTTTTCACTTAATCAGAATATCTGATTCTGCATAATGATTGCCAAGACATCACAGCTGAGCATAAATTAAGATTTATTCAGAGCTAAATACTTCGAAAATCAGAATCACAAAAAAACTTTCAAAAATTATAAAGGAAAAAACATTAACAGTAATGTGAGTGAGCATGCTTAAATCCATTTGATTTGACATACAGAGGGTCTCTTAAATAAAAGTTGCCAGGGCCTGCAGAGAGCTTAAAACAGCCCAGCAGAATCTGATTCACGAGGCTGGGTGGAGGTCACTGATGGTTCTGTCTGCTCATGGCTAGTCTTTGGGGGATCCTAGTCTATCTCTTGCTCATACTGCCTCTCCTCTCTGAGTTTGGCCTGGCAGAAGTCACTCATGCTTCTCTGCTTCCTCCTGCCATGAGGCTAGCGCACCGAGGCAAGCCCCTTGCTCCCTGTTCCTCTTCTGACAGGTGGGTATATTCCATTTGTGGGGAAGGAGTAGGAAGTTTTTTTTCACCTCTGACTCAGCTCCTTCTCTGAGTCAGTTTTACCAGCATTGAGGTAAATATTATGCTTCAATTCCTAGCAGGATGCTGCTGTGTCTGTTTCTCGGTGAGTCCAAGATACGGAGGAAAAGGGATAAAGGATTAGGCTCCATTGGTACTCTCAATAGATACTTTTATTAAATGCTGAGTATATCTATAAAATAGTAGGAATGTTATATATTATTTCCAAACCACTAGAAGGAAAAAAATATATGGAACAAAAATGAAATGTTTCAACAGAAAATGGAGAAATACAAAATAGAAAGCATAGGAAATAGGAGACATAAAACAAAGTGTTAAGAATAAAGCCAAACAGGTCACTAATTACAATAAATGCCACTTATTTTAACTATATGTATATTTTTTATAGGGAATATTATGTATATATACGATATAAAATACTCCTTGCATTTACTAAATCAGATTAAGTAAATGCAAGGAGTATTATTAAATCTACAAAGAGAAATTCAACTGTATTTCAGTAAAAAAGGGATTAATATGTGAAATCACATGAAAGTAAGCAAATTCAAATCGACTGAATTATTGTATTCACTGTCCTTAATATAATTACAAATCAGAAATTTGAAAGGGTTAATCAACAAATACGTACAGTGAAACTTATGAAAAGAGTATCATATACTACATTTTTCTTTGGGGAAGATAGCATTTATATTGCATGTAAAGAGGTCTGGCCAAAAAAAAAAAAACAACAAACCTTAAAACTAGAGAAATTTTACTGTAGTTCCCTTGATCTTATCACACCTGTGCTAGTAAATATCAGTGAGGAAATACATTTAGGAAACTATCACAGGCTTTCATAGGAATTCCTTTGAATAGGAACTGTGGTTACAAGAACTATCCTCAGAATTTAGAACCAAATTTCATGACAAGCAAATGATTTGATATGTAAGGTCATTTTGATATAATCTAGTATTAGTCATTTGCCCATGGCCAAGTGTATGGCATAATGGAAATCACACGAGTTCCAGAAACATTCTAAGATGGCATCCTGGTTATAGCACTTCCAGTTCGTGACCTTGGGTAAATTACTTAGCTTTTCTGAGCCTCAGTTTCTTCACCTGTAAATGGGGTTAGTAACCACTTACCTAATAGGTTTTTATGGAATTAGATGAGCTAATGTATACAAAACAGGTAAAAGAGTATTTGACTCATAATAAGGGTGTCACAAATGGTACTGCATTCATATCTTAGGGCTGCCATAATGAAGTACCATAAATCGGGTGACTTAATAGAAATTTATTGTTTCACAGTTCTGGAGGCTAAAAGTCCAAGATCGAGTTATCAGCAGAATTGTCTCCTTCTAAAAGGCTGTGAGGAAGAACGTTCCATACCCCTTTTTTTGCTTGCCCATGCCCATTTTTTTTCTCTGTCTTCACATTGTTTTCTCTCTGAATATTTCTCTGTCCAATTTTCTCCTTTTTATAAGGATACCAGCCATACTAGATTAGGGCCTACCTTAATGAACTACTTCAACGTAATTACTTCTATAAAGATCCTTTCTCCAAATAAGGTCACATCCTGAAGTCCTAAGGCTTAAGACTTCAAAGTATGAACTTTGAAGAGACACAATCCAACCTGTAGCTGGTACCTTTCATTATTATTCTCTCTAAATGTTCCCACGAAATGGAAGAAATCATTGTTTTAAGTCAGGTCAGAACAGGCCAAAATGGTATGAGAAAAGAGAAAGAGTACAGAGCTCTGAGACTCCTGCATAGGAAGATCAATTCTGCCCCTCCCCATCCCAACTCTGTCACCATCTCCCCTCTGCCCACAAAACAGTCTGCTTGGGACACCACAGAAACCAAGGAAAGCCACTGTAGATGAGAGTCCCTGCCTACTGCAGAACTCAGACCATTCCTCTTGAGTCATCTTGGTAAAGGTTGGCCCTAATTCTATTTGTATATGGCTCAACCTCAAACACCAGCTATAGATGAGTACTTTAATTTAAACTGGTGAGTGGCATTTGTGGTCACCCTCCCCTGGAGAAACCTGACACTGAAGTTTCTGGCAAAGAGACAACTATGAGTGTGTCTTTACTTAAAAGTTTTCCTTAGTTAGAGTGAATGAGTCCTCTCATGGAAGAAAGTTCATTTAGGGAATCTAGGCAATGGTAATATATAAAGATATATGTCATACAATTTGTTTAGAAATATGCCTATTGTGGCAAACTCTCAGCCACAAAATCATAGAGAATTAAAATGTTTTTCCTTGGACAAAGTACCCATCCACTATAAGAAAATGGCCAACCTTGGTGCTATTGATGATAAACTCTCTCCCTCTTTATAAATAAGCTGAGAAATCCAGGGCAAAATTGCAAATTCACGCAATGAACTCAGACTGACTTAAATTTCAGATCTTCCCTGGTGGCCAACATATGAGCTGTCTGTATTCAGGGCGAAGCCTTTTTTCCTTCTTTTCTTTGGCAAGAATACTGACTGTTGGATTATTTGCCTTGCATATTTTTAATACCTGAACCAGCTTATATAGAATATCTTTAAACAGATATGCATTTATCTTCAAAGAAAGAACTACTCACTTGCCTGGATAAATGAGAAAGGGATAGCTTAGCTCTCAACCCCTCCCAGTTTTTAGTAAAAATTACGAAGATTTTCTTTTTCCTGTTTTCACTTCATTGGTAGAATAAGGAAATGTATGGAGACCTCTCCCAAAATGGGACCTGTCAATGTGAGGGTTGCTAGAGTTTCCTGGAGTCTGGTTTGCTGTCCAAACACCAAAATACAGAATCAATTTCCCAGTATGTGTACCTCTTAGGTGTTACACAGACACAGAAGAGAATGACTGGAAAGAACAAAGAAGCTGGATTTACGTAGGCTCAGGTCTAAAGCTAACACTGTAATTTAATCAGCTGCACCCTTGGGCAAATTGCTTCACCTGTCTGAGCCTGTCTCCTCATTTCTAAAATAGTGTTTGGGGGAATAGAAACAGCTGTCAGGCTCCAAGAGCAAATCCTGCAGTAAGAAGGGAGAGAAAATGCTGTTCCTAAGGAGAGAGGTCTAGAGAGTGGGTAAGTTGACACTCTGCTGCTCAGAGATTTTTGTCAGGGACAAAATGGGTGGGCCCTGAAGTGAGAGAGAGAAGGACATGACCATTTCCTGGCAGAGCTGTGTGCTGGAAGGCATGGCAGGCCCACTCACAAAACAGGTCCCATTTGATTCCTGCATTAACCCGAGGACAGGAGATGGTCATTCTCACCTCACAGAGGCTAAGTGAAGTTACGTAAATTATCCAAACCCACAGAACGTATGAGATGTGGAAACAGGAATTAAAATTGTGTCTGTTTGACTCCAAAACTTGTGGTTTTCCATCACACCAAACTACATTAAATAGTAATATCAATAATCATAATAACAATCTTATTCCTGCAGAATCCAAAGGGAAACTGCACCTCTGTCCCTTGGTTCATCTTCCTTAGCTCAGGCCTTGCTCATCTTCCCAGCATCGGCCCTCCTGCATGTTGCTGCTCTCTGTTGCCAGATAGATGCTCCTAACATTGAGTTTCGTCATCTTCCCAGCCTGACCTTTGCCCTTCCCAAACTCTTGACCAGAATTTCAAGTCTCTATTTTACCTTCACAATGACCTTCTCTATTTGACCTTCCTTCTTATTTGGCCCCTAATGCTGCCAACCAAGTCCTGATTCTGACAAGTTTTCTCTGGAAAAGTAAGAGAAGGAAGAAAAGACTTTGAACCAGAGAAACTTTTTTTTTTTTTTTATCGTGTTCACTACATCCTCCTTGAGTCCTTAATTCCTTCAAGAGACTTTACATGAGCTTCCAGGCTGGGTTAGGGACCTGTTTATGAGTTCCCTAAATCCTCTCTTCCTATCCCTGTCAGAGCCCTTAGCAAACTTTGCTAAATCCCATTAGTTCATGTGCCTGGCTCTCCCCCCACCCCCAGAGTATTAGTGCTTGAGGGAAAATATATATCCTACCCATCATCAGTTTCTCGGCACTTTATATGGAATCTCACACGTAGTATGTATTCAATCAATACTTGTTGAATAAAAGAGTGGATATCGAACAGAATTGAATGAACCAGTGGACAGTAACACAAGTAAGCTCCACAAACATTATAATTATACATTATCATTTATTCCCACAGATCCTTGATCTGGTAACAAATGAAGTTATTTTAAAATGACTTGTGGTGCTTGTGTTTTAAATAGTTTAAAGATAATCTAAATTTGAAGAGGATTTTGTGAATGGCAACACTCAGGAAGTTAGAAAACTGAGTTCAAAGTTTTCATCCAACATTTATAATATTTTGGCCTTTTTGCCATGAAGCAAACAAAAGTCTGGTTTGCTAATGTTAATGTCCTTAGTTTAATTTGAAGAAATGTCCAGTTTCTTGTCATCTTAGTTCCTTCTCTCTTTCTACCATCTTAAAGCTTTTTATCACTGCCTGTTTTAGATATTCTCCAAATAATAGATACAACATTATCCAAAGTTTATTCAAACTTATCTGAACCTTTTGGGGCTAGAAATTAGGTGGGAACTGTTTTCTTCATGAGATTTCCAGTGCTTTTTGGCTTTGAAAGGCTGGAAATGCAACAAGAATAGCTTTTCTTGCGGTATTTTGGTTTCTACTCCCAACCAAAATCAGGAAGTGCAGAGATGCACAAAAATTAAAAGAAAGAGGAAAAAGTTAACTCAACTTTTTGAACCTTAAACAAGATTCAGGTTCAATTTCAGTTTAAGGCAAAGGTTCAACTAAGATCTTGTTTTATCCAAACCACTTGGCCCTTCCATTGAAGTAACTGGTAGGCTCACATATGGAATTCTTTTCCAATGTAAAGATAAAGGGAATTGCTGGTATGTAGAGTCATTTTGTCAACAGAATCTTCCGTGATATTATCATTGTGATGCTACAGTTCTACTGGACAGTAACTGCAGTGAAAGCACAGGGCCATACAAGTGCAATTTTTACTTCTCAGAACTCATCTTCTTTTAATACAATATTTTATAGGACAGGACTCCAATAAGATGAGCTTTGTGCAGCCTGAGTTTGCCATTTTTCTCTGGGCACATAAAGAAAAAAGGAAGGTTACTTTGTTATGACTCTTGCCAACAAAAGTTGGCTTCTTCATGCATCTGATTGGTTAGTGAGTTGACCAGGAAGACAGAATTCTTGCCTACACATCAAGAGTTAGGTTGAAGGAGAGTTAAAAAGCGACTGATCAAATCATGCGGACAGTGAGTGTTTAATACCTTGAAATTGCATTTTATTTTTTAAGACTCTAAAGTTTTAGAGAGCACCAAATTCTATCCATATACAGCCAAGAACAGTAGGGATTTATGAATGGGAGAAAAACCAGGTTTGTTACAAACTGTGAGTGGATAAAAACAAGATTCAAGCCCTCAGGAATAATCGGTATCCCAAGAAGAGTCTTCAGGTTAGATTTATTAGCTGTTCTATTACTGGAGAACAACTTGACTACAGGAACCTATTTGCCTGATAAGTGCCAAAGGAAATAAGTAGAACTATTTTTCTCTTAGACTGTGTCTACATGAAAAAGAAGTTGGCCAAACAACAAGCCAAAGTGCTCAATTCACTTAAGAAACGTCCATCAAACCAGTTGCCTGGCACTGAATGCTAACTTCTCACTAGTTGCATTGGTGTCCCTTAGATGCTACCACAATCAAATGTCTCCACAGATTGACCTTTTAATAAGAAACAATTTGAAATTTAAACCTTCACTGGGTTTTGATACCCCTGCAAAAGGATGCTAATAAGAATGGTTGCCTCAGTTATACAACAAACATTCGTAGCCTCTCAGGACAAATGCCTACCGAGCTTATTTTGTTTAAACATTTCCTGTATTTTGACCTTTATCATAGTCCCAAAACATTTAAGCAACAGACATTTAAGGTAAGTTTTGATAATATCTTATCCTTTATGGCTTTGAATAAGGGATCTCTGTATACATCATTTTGTACAATACGCTAATAAACTGTCTGAAATCTATTTTCCAGGCTAAGATAAAAGGTGTTTGGTTGGATATATAGAGGGGTTGCTTTATCAAATAGCCCCAACATTCTGAGGGTACTTGCAGATAAAATTTGTAATGTTATTTTGAGAAATTTCTTATGATTTAATATGTTGAGAATATTTCAACAATCTTTAAAGTGCTATAAAAATGTAAAGTAGATTATTGGCATCTACCCTCTCCTATTTGAATATATCATAATAAGCTACCAAATCAAGTTTGAGAAAACCCCACAGCAGTGCCAGATTAGAAGACAAGAAGTGGTATAATTTTCTAGGGGGAAAAAATGTTGGTATTGGTAGACAAGCAGAATCAGCCAATTGTCTCAAGTTATTACACAAAAATAAAGACCAATAGTTTGTCTCAGAAATATACAGTATCTTTGCAGAGGGAGTACCAGGTAAGCAGAGGAAGTTCCTAAGGGCGTCTAAACAGTGGACAAATTGGGTGGACACTCTTCATTTCTTGATGACCTCAGGTCCATTCTATGCAGCTATGCCTTTAGACTTGCTTTAAATTTCTCTGATACTGTGTGGAAATGGAAAGTAGACCTTTTGTAGAACTGCTTTAAGTGCCAGGTTAAAAAGATGCCAGACTTTTCAAGGAAAGTGGATTTCCCTTGTGTGTTCTGGCTTACAAAGTCTGTCTCTTTCATTTTAGGAATAAAATTGTCGCACCTTCTAAATAGCAGAATAAGCCAAACTCAACAAAGTCTTGTTTTTCTGTGAATGATCTTGACCAGTCCCCTGAGAAAGGGAGTTGGGTGGAGAATCTAAATGTATAAAGAAGGAGAAAAACGATCAGCTCATATTATTGCAGTAAACATTTCATCTGTCCACTATCTGCCTCTGTTATAAAAGATTTTTTGATTCAAGATACAAAGTGCTGGCTGGTATAACAGAATCTTAGATGTCTCTCTATTCAGAATGGAAAGTGGAAAGAAACCACCAAGGGAATTTCCCCACCCATGTATATCACAAAACTAACCAGAGACAATCCCTTTGAAGTAAAGAACATTTGAATTTCTTTAAACAATCGAACTTTGGGGCGATCCTGGAAACAGCCTTGCTCAGTTATATTGATGACTTCATGACACTGATATCTTCCTACTTAGAATAAGGCAAATCTAAAATACCTATCCACAAAGTATCAACTTTTATGCTTCACATTGTCATTCAAATATATATGAATACACACAAATATATATACACATTCTTGTATATGTATTTGTTATATACACATATTTTTGTACATGTATTTGTTATCATAATTGATCCATAGTTGTCTCTAAACGATTACCTGCCTTTACCAGGAAGGTGGCAAAATATGAGAAATTAATAAAGACTGAAGCCATAGAATTATATAAAACCTAATAAATCACCACAACTTGAAAATGAATACTTTCAATAGTTAATGTTCTGCCATGTGAAATCAATATGTTCTTTTTTTAAAAGATTTTATTTATTTACTTGAGAGAGAGAGCAAGCAAGAGCATGACAGAAGGTGAGGGAGAAGCAGGCTCCCCGCTGAGCAAGGAGCCAGATGTGGGACTTGATCCCAGGACCCCAGGATCATGACCTAAGCTGAAGGCAGACGTTTAACTGGCTGAGCCACCCAAGAGACCCTGAAATCAATATGTCTTAATTTTTAAAACATTGTAATGGAAAGAATCAAATGATGACCTTTCTTTTGTTATTGATGTTAATCACCGTGTCCCACTGCCCCACAGCTATTCAGTGGTATTAGAATACAGAGAAGGAAATATTTCTAAGATGACTGTGTTGAAAGGTTGTAATGGAGTTTAATATAGTTTTGGAAGCTCAATTCCACTTATTTTGTCTGGTGCGTGTATGAGCCTAAGATCAGGTTACTGAGAAAGAAAAAAATACACTGTTCTTTTCAGTGCTGAAACAGAGAATGAATGTCAGCCAAAACATGAGGTGGGGATGAGGTGGCTGATGAGGGCAGTTGGTGTAGTCAGGAGAGATAAGATATTCTGGGATAGGGATATAGCAAATGGTTGATTTGCTGAGGCAGCCCTTCTCACCTCTGGGAAGACTCATTTTCAAAAATTCTGTCGATCCACATCCCACTGATGATTTTTCTCCTGAGGGCCCCTTTATCTTGTACGGGCCTCTCTTTCAACACTTTTCATACTGTGTTACCTACATTTGGGTTGTCTGTCTCATCATCACAACCGTGAACATCTCAAAAACCACATCAACTAAATATTTGTGTTCACCTCATTGTTTTTCACTTGTATGAATCCATTAAATTGAGAAATATTTTTTAAGAGAGTTATGATGCTTTAAAGGTAATGTGGCTTGTGGCTCAACAGAGCTGTTTCTCAAGCGGCAATTCATTGAAAAAAAAAGACTATATCACGTATTTCTTGTTGATAGACCACTAACTGTCTGTCTCTATGGAATACATACTGAAAACATATTTGGTGAATAAAACTTAGTACCATTTTAATATTTAATTATTGTAGAACAACTATTCTCAAAGTGTCATCTGGGTCCTCGGAGAGTCCCAAGATCCTTTCAGGGGTCTAACAGTTAAGAACTAATCTTGTGATAATACTAAGCCATGAATATGCTTTTTCACTAGGTTGACATTCGCACAATATTGCAAAGGCAATGATGGATAAACTGCTTATGTTTGGTATTAAAGCCATGACATCAAACTGTATAAGTAGTTGTGTTGTTCACGCTCACACATTGGCAAAAACAAAAAACAAAAAACAAAAAAGGGCCAGTTTCACTTGAGAATGTCATCCATGAAGCAGTAAACATTTTAAACTTTATTAAATCAACTGCTTAGACTTAGCGATATTTGTTGAAATGGGAAGTGTTCATAAAGGCAGGTCTGCTGCATATCAAAGTATGAAGGTTGTCTCAAAGATAAACTCTTCTGTGATTTTTAAATTATGAGTGGAATTATCAGCTCTTCTTTACAGAACACTGTTTTCACTTAAAAGACCAATTTATAGACAAGCTATGACTATTCAGATTTGGGCATTTGGTTGATAATGTCTCCAAAAATGGAAAAAAAGAAACAAGTAAGGCTGTCACAACAAGGAAAACGATGGATGGTTTTTTTTGCCAACGAATTTTTTCCCACCACTGGTGCTTTCCAGCTTCCCTGTACTTGAAACTTCTCAGATGAAATAGGTCAAGTTATTAACAAATGTGATTTTTTTTTCACATCATGTAATAAAATGGGTCAATATTTGGAAGATCGGCAAAACTCAATAAACTGATTTTTTGCAAATGACCAATAAGTGATACAAGATCATGAATGTGTAAAAAAGCACAAGATGGGCCAGTTGATTTTAATGTAATGGAGGATGTTTTCATTGATAATGGTTCCAGGTTCTAAATAACACTAAACTTTAAGAAACTAATTTCTTGTCCAGATTTGGTATAGTATCAATGAATATCCATAATTATCTGAAAAGTTTGTAAAGGGCTTTCCACTTTTCCAACTTCATATAACTCAATGAAACAATTTATTACAACAGACTGAATACAGAAGCAAATATAAGTATCCAGCTATCTTCTGTTAAACCAAAAATTAAACAAATTTACCATACTATAAAATAATGTCAATTTTCTCTCTAATGTTTTTTGTTTTAAAAAATTATTTTTAATTAAAAATGTTATTTGTATTACTATGTAATGAGTTTCTTATTGTTATTTTAAATGAAATAATAAATCTTTTTAACTTTCTCGGTTTTAGTTTCCAGGATGTTAAAAAGTCATATGACCTACATAAAGCAAAAGCACTGTGTGCTCCTCACTAATTTTAGCACATAAAAGTTTCCTGAAACCAAAAAGTTTGAGAACTGCTGCAATGTAGAAATGAGGGGACAGTTTTTATCTCTAAGAGAACAAGCAAATTGAGAATTACTTGCCTATAATTTACTGGTCAAAAATAACAAACACCTTGAAAAGTTGAAAAGTTATAAGAATGAAATTACAACATGTTAAATTCTGATTAGCACAAAGTTTTTAACATGAGACTTCTAATAAATCTTTAAAACATCTAATACAAGAAACCTTTCCTTAAATAAAAGTAACCAGGTATTCCATAAAAGTTCAAGAAACCCTCCTTAATTCTTTACTGTCACCAAATGGGTTTAGAAATTACTTCCTCTCTTTTTTTGTCATCTCATAAATTTTGCAAGTAAGCTTTCAGCTTTTAATCTTCATTTGCAAATTAGAAAAGCTTAAGCTATTGACTTTCAGAATACCAGTCTCCTTAGTATAAATACTGGTATTTCTTTTTTTTTTAAATTTTATTATGTTATGTTAGTCACCATACCATACATCATTAGTTTTTGATGTGGTGATCCACGATCCATTGTTTTCATATAACACCCAGTGCTCCGTGCAGTACGTGCCCTCCTTAATACCCATCACCGGGCTAACCCATCCCCCCACCCCCCTCCCCTCTAAAACCCTGTTTGTCTCTCAGAGTCCAGAGTCTCTCATGGTTCATCTCTCCCTCCGATTCCCACCCCCCCATTTGTCCCTTCCTTCTCCTAATGTCCTCCATGCTCTTCCTTATGTTCCACAAATAAGTGAAACCATATGATAATTGACTTTCTCTGCTTGACTTATTTCACTTAGCATAATCTCCTCCAGTCCCAGCCATGTTGATGTAAAGGTTGGATATTCATCCTTCCTGATGGCTGAGTAATATTCCATTGTGTATATGGAGCACATCTTCTTTATCCATTCATCTGTTGAAGGGCATCTCGGCTCTTTCCACAGTTTGGCTATTGCGGACATTGCTGCTATGAACTTTGGGGTGCATATGGCCCTTCTTTTCACTGCATCTGTGTCTTTGGGGTAAATACCCAGGAGTGCAATTGCTGGGTCATAGGGTAGCTCTATTTTTAAATTTTTGAGGCACCTCCACACTGTTTTCCAAAGCGGCTGTACCAACTTGCAATCCCACCAACAGTGTAAGAGGGTTCCCCTTTCTCCACAACCTCTCCAACATTTGTTGTTTCTTTCCCTGTCCATTTTTGCCATTCTAACTGGTGTAAGGTGGTATCTCAATGTGGTTTTGATTTGAATTTCCCTGGGGGCTAATGATGATGAACATTTTTTCATGTGTCTGTTAGCCATTTGTATGTCTTCTTCAGAGAAGTGTCTTCTCATATCTTCTGCTCACTTTTTGACTTGATTATTTGTTTTTTGGGTGTTGAGTTTGAGAAGTTCTTTATAGATATATCCATATCTTGGATACCAGCCCTTTATCTGTAGTGGCATTTGCAAACATCTTCTCCCATTCTGTGGGTTGCCTCTTTGTTTTGTTGACTGTTTCCTTTGCTGTGCAGAAGCTTTTTATCTTGATGAAGCCCCAAAAGTTCATTTTTGTTTTTGTTTCACTAGCTTTTGGAGATGTATCTTGAAAGAAGTTGCCGTGGGCGTTGGCAAAGAGGTTACTGCCTAAGTTCTCCCCTAGGATTTTGATGGATTCCTGTCTCACATTGAGGTCTTTCATCCACTGAGTTTATCTTTGTGAATGATGTTGGAGAATGGTTGAGTTTCATTCTTCTGTATGTGGCTGTCCAGTTTTCCCAGCACCATTTATTGAAGAGACTGTCTTTTTTCCATTGCATGGTTTTTCCTACTTTGTCAAAGATTATTTGACCATAGAGTTGAGGGTCCATATCTGGGTTCTCTATTCTGTTCCATTGGTCTATGTGTCTGTTTTTGTGCCAGTACCATGCTGTCCTGGTGATCACAGCTTTGTAATATAGCTTGAAATCGGGCAACGTGATGCCCCCAACTTTGTTGTTCTTTTTCAACATTTCCTTGGTGATTTGGGGTCTTTTCTGATTCCGTACAAATTTTAGGATTGTTTGTTCCAGCACTTTGAAAAATGTCGTTGGAATTTTGATCGGGATGGCATTGAAGGTATAGATTGCTCTGGGTAGCATAGACATTTTAACAATGTTTATTCTTCCGATCCATGAGCATGGAATATTTTTCCATCTTTTTGTGTCTTCTTCAATTTCTTTCATGAGTGCTCTGTATTTCCTAGAGTATATAGATCCTTCACCTCTTTGGTGAGGTTTATTCCAAGGTATCTTATGGTTTTGGGTTGTAAATTGTAAATGGAATCGTTTCTCTAATTTCTCTTTCTACAGTTGCGTTGTTAGTGTGTAAGAAAGCAACTGATTTCTGTGCATTGATTTTGTATCCTGCCACATTACTGAATTGCTGTATGAGTTCTAGTAATTTGGGGGTGGAGTCTTTTGGGTTTTCCACATAAAGTATCATGTCGTCTGCGAAAAGAGAGAGTCTGACTTCTTCTCTGCCAATTTGAATACCTTTTATTTCTTTTTGTTGTCTGATTGCTGTTGCTAGGACTTCTAGTACTATATTGAACAATAATAGCGAGAGTGGGCATCCTTGACGTGTTCCTGATCTAAAGGGAAAGGCTCTCAGCTTTTCCCCATTGAGGATGATATTCGCTGTGGGTTTTTCATAGATGGATTTTATGAACCTGAGGAATGTTCCCTCCATCCCTATACTCTGAAGAGTTTTAATCAGGAAAGGATGTTGTATTTTGTCAAATGCTTTTTCTGCATCAATTGAGAGGACCATATGGTTCTTCTCCCTCCTCTTAATAATGTGTTTTATCACATTGATTGATTTGCAAATGTTGAACCACCCTTCCATCCCGGGGATAAATCCCACTTGGTCATGGTGGATGATCCTTTTAATGTATTGTGGGATCCTATTAGCTAGGATTTTATTGAGGATTTTGGAATCCATATTCATCAGGGATATCGGTCTGAAATTCTCCTTTTTGATGGGGTCTTTGCCTGGTTTGGGGATTAAGGTAATGCTGGTCTCATAGAATGAGTTTGGAAGTTTTCCTTCTGTTTCTATTTTTTGAAACAGCTTCAGTAGAATAGGTATTATTTCTTCTTTGAATGTTTGGTAGAATTCCCCAGGAAATCCATCAGGCCCTGGACTCTTGTTTTTTGGGAGGTTTTTGATCACTGCTTCAAACTCGTTACTGGTTATTGGCCTATTCAGGTTGTCAATTTCTTCCTGTTTCAGTCTTGGCAGTTTATAGGTTTCAAGGAAGGCCTCCATTTCATTCAGATTGCTCAGTTTATTGGCTCCCCTTTCATTCATAATTTTATTAATTTGGGTCCTTTCTCTTTTCTTTTGGATAAGTCTGGCCAGTGGTTTATCGATCTTATTAATTCTTTCAAAGAACCAACTTCTAGTTTCGTTGATCTGACCTATGAAATTCATTGTTTCTGGTTTCTAATTCATTGATTTCGGCTCTAATTTTAATTATTTCTCCTCTAATGCATGGCTTAGGCATCGTTTGTTGCTTTTTCTCTAGTTCTTTAAGGTGTAGAGTTAGTTGGTGAATTCGGGATTTTTCTATTTTTTTGAGTGAGACTTGGATATTTCCCCCTTAGGACCACCTTTGCAGTACCCCATAGGTTTTGGACCAATGTGTTTTCGTTCTCATTGATTTCCATGAATTGTTTAAGTTCTTCTTTGATTTCCTGGTTGACCCAAACGTTCTTGAGCAGAGTGATCTTTAGCTTCCAAGTGTTTGAATTTCTGCCAAATTTTTTCTTGTGATTGCATTCCAGTTTTAAAGCATTGTGGTCTGAGAATATGCAGGGAATAATCTCAATCTTTTGGTATCAGTTGAGACCTGATTTGTGATCCAGTATGTGGTCTATTCTGGAGAAAGTTCTATGTGCACTCAAGAAGAATGAATATTCTGTTGTTTTAGGGTGGAATGTTCTGTAAATATCTATAAGGTCTATCTGGTCCAGTGTATCATTCAAAGCTCTTGTTTCCTTGTTGATTTTCTGCTTAGATGATCTGTCCATTCTGAGTGGAGTATTGAGGTCTCCTACAATTAATGTATTGTTATCAATATGACTCTTTATTTTGGTTAACAGTTGGCTTATGTAGATGGCTGCTCCCATGTTGGGGGCATAGATATTTACCATTGTTAGATCTTCTTGTTGGATAGACCCTTTAAGAATGATATAGTGTCCTTCTGTGTCTCTAATTACAGACTTTAGTTTAA
This sequence comes from Callorhinus ursinus, assembly GCF_003265705.2. Classification (NCBI taxonomy): domain Eukaryota; kingdom Metazoa; phylum Chordata; class Mammalia; order Carnivora; family Otariidae; genus Callorhinus; species Callorhinus ursinus. Next base: position 6,064,923 of record NW_027397089.1, read on the forward strand.
AATCTAATTTGTCTGATATAAGAATTCCTACGCCAGCCTTCTTTTGAGGTCTGCTGGCATGGAAGATGGATCTCCGTCCTTTCACTTTCAATCTGGATGTATCTTTAGGTTCAAAATGAGTCTCTTGTAGGCAGCATATGGATGGGTCCTGTCTTTTTATCCAATCTGCAACCCTATGCCATTTTATGGGAGCATTTAGGCCATTCACGTTGAGAGTGATTATTGAAAGATATGAATTAATTGTCATCATGTTGCCTGTGAAGACATTGTTTTTATAGAGTGTCCCTGTACATTTCTGTTGTATATCACTCTTGGGGTCTTTCTCCTTTTATAGAACCCCCCTTAATATTTCTTGCAGGGCCGGCTTAATGGTCACATATTCTTTCAGTTTCTGCCAGTCGTGGAAGGTCCGCATCTCTCCATCCATTCTAAATGACAGCCTTGCCGGATAAAGTATTCTTGGCTGCATGTTCTTCTCATTTAGTACCCTGAATATGTCTTGCCAGGCCTTTCTGGCTTGCCAGGTCTCTGTGGATAGGTCTGACATTATTCCGATGTTCCTCCCTCTGTATGTAAGGAATCTCTTCCCCCTAACTGCCCTTAAGATGGTTTCCTTGGTTCTAAGATTTGCAAGTTTTACTATTACATGCCGGGGTGTTGGCCTGTTTTCCTTGATCTTGGCAGGGGTCCTGTCTGCCTCTAGGATGCAAATGTTTGTTTCATTCCCCAGATTAGGGAAGTTCTCAGCTACGATTTGCTCAAATACGTCTTCTAGTCCTCTCTCTCTCTCTCTCTCCGCTCCCTCCGGGATTCCAATTATTCTGAATTGGAACGCTTCATGGTGTCACTTATTTCTCTGATTCTATTTTCATGGATTCTGAGTTATTTTTCCCTGGCCTCTTCTTTTCCCTTTTTATCTATTATATTGTCTTCCAGGTCGCTTATTCGTTCTTCTGCCTCAGTTACCCTAGCTGTTAGATTATCTAGATTGGATTGAATCTCATTGATAGCATTTTTAAGTTCTGCCAATTCAGCTTACATTTCTGCCCTTAGAGACTCTATGTTGCCATTAATTGATTTCTCCATTCTAGCCATTGTCTTCACAATTGCTAGCCTGATTTCCATCTCCAACCTCTTGGTTATATCTGCATCCATTTGTAAATCTGCAGCATAAGTCATGATCTCTGAGTCTTTTCTATTTTGGGGGTTCCTCCTCCTAGTCATTCTGTTGATGGGTGTTTGAGGGAATGTATAGAGTCCAATTTATTGACCAAAACCCAACAAGATGCACCTGTTTTCTTGGGACCTTAGGGTTGTGGGCCTCTTGTGTTCCCAGCCTGTCTTCTGGGGGAGGGGCCTGACGCGCTGTTACTCAGGCAACCCTGTTTGGGTAGAGGTGCCCTGCCCCTCTGTGGCAGGGGATGGGCTCCGCAGGAATCAGTTTTGGGGGCTTTTGTTCTCTGGCGGCTTTCCCTGGCAGCTTTCTGCATCTCTTCCACAAGTCAGAGCAGAAGAGACCATTTCCAACCCTCTGCCTCAGAGCAGAGAGACCGCAGTCTGTTCTTCAGTGAGCTCTCCAGGCCACACCGTCTCTCCGTTTCTGTCCGTGCTGCTATAAACTCAGCGTCCTGGGTTGTGTGCCCCTCCGCAGCGCCCCCAGTCCTGCCTCCATGTTGGGGCACGTCTCTGCCCTTTGTGCTTCTAAAACCGCCAGATGCTCCCAGTTCGCAGGCGCGACCCCATCGCTCCGGGTTTCTGCCCCTGGGGTTGCCCTAAATTCCTTTCCCCACTGCTACGGGTCTGCGAGTCTGTGCCCTGTCCCCAGCGTGTGAGGCTGTCACTCACCAGCGGTGCAGGATCCCCACAGCCAGGCACCCTCCCGCTGCCATTTATCCTCCGATATCTGCCCACAGAATCATGGCTCCCCGCTTGGTACCTCAAAACCAACTGCCTGTGATATTCTGTTTGTAGAGATCCAGATCTTCTTACATCTCAGGCTGGTTTCGTGGGTGCTCAGAGTGGTCTGGTAGATATCCAGCTCAATTCCAGGGACCAGTTGAAGTAGGGTCCCCTACTCCTCCGCCATCTTTCCTCCCAGCCAATACTGGTATTTCTTCAGACTTTATCATTTCTTCCCTTCCTTGTTCATTCCAAAACTATTAATTGAGCAACTAGTCTCAACTGAGCAACATGCAAAAAGCTAGTAATGACAGAAACCACAGGATTGCAAGAACCATATAATGGTTAGCAAAGAATATGCACAAAGATGCATAAGATATTGCCTTCACACTTGAAAATTTTTCTGGGCATAACTTGAATACTAATTCATTTTACTATTGTATTCAAGTTTTCCCAAATGATTGCCTCACCCTTGAAAACCTCAATATGATGCGATGGAAAGTCTTGGGGGGAGTTCATCAAGGAACACAGAGTTCTGTGCCACTGACAGTTGGGCACAACCCCCTTCCCTTGCACCTACACTTGATCACCTCCACTGGTTCTCTACCTATGTAGGCAGTAGTGAATGGTCCACTATGACTGGGAAGAGAAAATATAGAGATTCCATTTCCATACCTCAAATTTGTACTTATTTTAAGTCAATATTTAGTGTGAGTTATTCTAGCTAAAACAACTTACAGACTTAGTTTTTGGCAATACTTGTACATACCTGGAGAACACTGCCTCAAAGCCAAAATGCTGCAAAAGTCATAGTGCATTTCAGGCACACTCTGTTTCATATGGCACCAATAACAAATACTGTTGGAAAGCATTTTCAAAGATTCCAGATTCTCTTAAGAACTCCAAGTCTAATTACCAAGCAAGCTGGAAGGTCTAGAAATATTTATAGATATTTACTTATGACATCATAATTTCCAGCTAATTATGGAATAATTACACAGAGCCTTTTGCTTTTGTACCTGGAAAATGAAATGAACATGGTAACTACTGCATGTGTTGGTGGGCAATGCGACGTGTGTAGAGTGAAGAAGCATTGCCTTTGCATTTCTCCTTCTTCTTTTTTTTTTTCCAAAAGACAACTCATGGCCAAAGAGTCCTCTTTTTCCATGCAGAATCCTGTGCATAATCTACATGAATCTCTTATGCAGAATCCTGTGCATAATCTACATGAATCTCTTATGCAGAATCCTGTGCATAATCTATGTGATGCCCCTTTTCTGCTTCTCCCTGAGTGTTCAATCCCACCACACCCACACAGAAACTTCTGCCTAGTTTCAGCACCCCTATCTGCTACTACTACCACCAAGGAACACTGTTGTTCACCATAACCCAGAAGCAGCAGTGGTATCCCAGGGCACACACAAGGAAAGGCAAGAGTCAACCAGCCATGAGCACAGACCACCATGACTCCCAGGAATCACCCATAATGTGTCAATCATCAATAGATAGAAGTCAATAGGATTCTTCTCGGATTCTTGGTAGAAATATTACTGTCAGTATCTTCCAGCTCCTCTCTGAAAATGGCTTGGTTATTTTAAGAAAAGTAAATCTGAATGGATATGGAAGTGTAGTTCTGGCATTGGGCACCAGCAAGACATTTCTCTTCTTCAGGGAACATGGGACACTGGTAGAACAAGCTTGGGACTGGGATTTAGACAGAGATGGAGTCAAATCTTAGGGGCATGAGGTTGGGAAATGTATTTAACCTCTCTGAATTTCAATGTTCTCATCTGTAAAATGAGAATTAATTTATCTAGGAGTAAATGAGTGAATAGGTAGTGATTCCTTTAGTTTCTTTCCCTTTCTTTTTGGGTGTTAGTTCTGTGCCAGCTCTAACCAAACACTCCAAGAGTACAGTACATTCCCTGACATCTCCTTTCTGCCATTCCAGGGGGCCCTGCCATTGTAAGAATCCAATAAAATTTTAAAAATTATTTAAATATTTTATGCCGGAAGTGTTTCTGTATTTTTAATATAAGGAATTACCCTACTCCAGTTGGACTTAATTCAACAAATAGTTATTGAAGACCTACTAGGCATAAGGTATCAAGCTCAAGCTCAATGAGGAAAACACAGTGCTTGCGCTTCAGAAACATATGAGAGGAAGTTGCTACTCAGCATGTCCACAAACCATAGTAATATGTGATGGGACAAAGAAGTTCCTCAAGGGGTGTGCACCTGGTGTTTGAGGAGTTCATAGCAAAGCAGATGCCCAAGAACGTATCTTCATGTAGCCCTTCCACTGGGAAGTGAGTACCTTGAAAAGTTTCCATCTGCTGTGAACACATAGAGAGTGAGGACTCCTGGAGACTTTAGAAAACACTTCATTCAAAGGGGGGCCCTGAAAGTTGGTAAATGTGGCCGAATCTCTCCCACCTCTCCCTGCATTGTTAGCACTCAGCAAATGTGTGCCAAACCTGCCTTAGAACGTTCAAGCACATTAACACAATGCTGTAGACTTTTATCCTCTCCTGGAGTCAAAAAAAAAGTTTGCCTTCAGTTGAATTTAGAAAAAAAAAAAAAATGGTAAATCTATATCACTCCATAAACAGTACAGCACAAAGTCTGTTGCAATTCTGTGCAATTTTCTGTAATCATGTATACTTAAGTGAAATTTACATTATCATTACGGCTGCACCATGGAAATGATTCTTTTAGCCTACAGCTATTAGAACCACCCTGGTGCCAGGACCAAGTTGTCAGCACCGGGGGAAGCAATTGCATCGGGTTTCTTTTTACACCGACACACACGGCTCCTATTAGTGCGTTTGCCTCTTATTTTGTTTTTGTTTTTTTTCCCCCCAACTCATGCAGTTTGCCTCTTCGGGTGGAAATGAAAACAATTTCAAGAATGAAAAGTTTCAGTTTGTAGCTAAAAATATCCCCAATCATCAGCAGGGGAGGCAATTCCTCAGCCACTTGCAACAAAGATGACCCCTTTGCCAGGCTTGGTCTACAGCAGGAGGTGTCTACTCATGGGCTCCTTCTACATGGGCTCAAAAATAAACAGCCGGCTCCTCTGGCTGGCCTCCCTCCTTGAATGGAGGCAGGGAAAGTTCTGTACAAGGAAATCTTTCCCATCAAGCCAGGGGCCAATCCTAACCGAGGCATCTAATGTATATTAGACATTTATAGATTTTCATAACAGGTGCTCAAGTGAACCAATTTAGTATCTTTCAACCCTGAAGATTCAGCACATTGGGAGTATTCATATTACAAAGGTGAAGCAGTGCATCCAGTTATTTTCTAAAAAATAAAATCAAAGTCTTTTTCTTTCACATAAGCCTCTACCTTGAATATACATCATTCCCCAGGTCACAGGAATATATTACCATATTATGAGGCACCAAGTAAGCAAAAACTTGGAAAATAAACGCCAAGTCCAGGAAACGTCTTACTTAAAATTCTCTCCTATCTTTAAGGCTGACGGTAAAACTTACACAGCTGAACCAGCACTCTGAAAAATTGAAACCACATGGTGTCCTTACCCTAGGTACTACCAGTGTATGAGAAGGAAACATGCCAAATTTGCTTTTACAAATAGAGAAATTGAGGCAAAACGCCATAAGGAACTGATGGAAAAGTTAGAGTTATGACCCAGGGATCTCTCTTCTTAATCTCTTCAAGCTGATAGCTTACTCGACTTCCCCAGAGCAGAGGTAGAGAGCCCCAAATTTTAAGTCATGTATTCAGATGGGCACAACCTTAACTTTATTTATTTATTTATTTTTGCAAAGCAATATGATATCTACTTTGAATCCTCATTGTGTTCCGTGTAAAGAAATGTAATCTTGATCAATTTCAGGTAAATCCAGTAAGATACGATTTATTGGTGGTAAATTCAAATTTTCCCCATGACTCCTCCTCCCCAGAATGGCACCCACGTTCCTGGGGTATTTCAGGTTGTGTCGATGGAGTTTGGGTAGGGCAAAGAGAGGCACCCATTATCTGATGATATGCTCATTATTGAATCTACTGTACATTATTGTACATTACTGCCTTCTCGCTATTGTTCTTCCTCCATTTTTGCATCCACTGAGATGCCTCATATCCCCTCCGTTGAGAGTATTCCTTTTTTTAAAATTTTTATTTATTGATTTGACAGAGAGCGAGCGAGCGAGGGAACACAAGCAGGGGGAGTGGGAGAGGGAGAAGCAGGCTTCCCGCCGAGCGGGGAGCCCGATGCGGGGCTCGATCCTAGGACCCTGGGACCCATGACCTGGGCCGAAGTCAGACGCTTAACCAACTGAGCCACCCAGGCGCCCGGAGAGTATTCCCTTATCCTGACCTCCCTCACGATGAGACCCTCCAGATCTTCCAGTTTCAGCATCATATCTGACCATTTACTATGGTCAAATATATAATGCATCCTTGAGGGAGTGTGCAGGACTCTGAGAGGATACCTGTCTCCGTTAGACTCACCCCAAAGCCATTTCACTTTTTCTCTCCCACGCCACGATGAAGCTTACCCACCCCCACTCCTGGAGGTTACTTTGGGAAGCGGGGAGGGCCTAACAGGATGAAAGTCTGGCTGAGAGATCTGCATAAGGACCTTAATATCTTTCTTCTAGTTCAGCTCTTCTTCCCATTACCAAAACTTAAGGATCTTAACCTAATCAGCTGAATTGGCAAAAGAAATGAGGAGAGCTTGCTCTGCTCAAACACGTATTCTCAGATATTTTAATTACTACTTCATAATATTGTCCTACCTCAGTAAGATAGGTTTAAGATAATGAAAATAAAACCAAATACTTACTCTTCTCCCTTTCCTCAACTAATGTCATAAAACTATAGAAAAATGTGGAGACCAGATAAGAACACTGGACTGGAGATGATTAAGAATTTTGGAGAGTATTATTTTTACTTGAAAGACACCCCCTCTATACTATCTTAGTGTTTTTTTTTTCTTAACTTTCTTTTCTTCTTTCCTTCCTTCCTATTCTTTTTTTTTTTTTTTAACAAACTATTACAAATAGGCGTTATATTTGACAGTGACTGGTCTAGGTGCCACTCCACAATCTCACAGCCCTTCACCTGGTTGAGCTTTCTTGTGATTGCTCCTCGCAAGCTTGCCCTCTCTCCCCTCCATTCTGATTATTATCCTCACTTGCTTTTCCTGTATCTCATTTTCCCTTTATCTCAATCTTTTCACTTCATAGAGGATGTTGATATCTATTTGGTACTAAGGGATAAATGGGTGATTTCTGGACCCCATCAGGCCCCCTGAGCATGAGGGGACTTATATCTTAGATATACCTCTGATCCTTTTGTGGAACACTCCTGAATCTCAGCAAACTAATTAGGAATATCTGATACAGTCAAATCCTCAATATTCATCAAAATGTTGCTCTTCTCACACGTCAACCATGAAGCACTGATCAACTCTTCTGTCCTATTATGATCTCTTAGGAAACGATACGAAGATCTTCCGTGACACCTTATTGAATCCTTGGTCCTCCTTATCCTATTACTTATTTGAAGTGTGTTCATGTTCTTTTTAAATGTATTTTAAGTCTCTTGAGGATAAAGATCATGTTTTCTAGAACTGGGACCATGTCCAAAGCACTCTAATTCAAGGTTAGAAACACTGTATATGCTCAAAAATGATGAAGGAAAATAATAATGCCTCCTTAAAGGAACGTGAGCAGAGTGGTATAATCAGAATTCAGACCCCTCTCCTCTGACTTTACTGACTGGACAGATTTTCAGAAGTCAAACTGAACATCCTGAGAATCAAATAAGATGATAGCATCTGGTAAGCCTTCAAAGCAACACGTTGAATGAACGAAGAGATTTCCATAATAGGATGTAAAAGCTGACAAAGAATGTGTCATGTGAGAAATGAAGCAGAAATATGAAAGAGACAGAATAGCCAGAATCTTCGGAGGCCAGAGGCATGTGATACTTCCACAGCATATTATGGAAACGGCAGGTGATTCCATATAACTGGAGGTGAGAGGACAAAGTGACAGAGGAGACTTCCACTTCTGATCAAAACGGACTAACGGAAATCAGATGTATCCGCCTGCCTGGAAAAAAAAAAAAAATACTGGGCTAAATATATGGAACAATACTTGCAAACATGGTGTGGGCCTCAGGTAATGAAGGACAATGATCCCAAAGAATTGGGAAATGAATCAATACTATTTTTTTTTTCCTGAGCTTAGTGCCTTTGATGAGTTTATGTGCCTCCGAGCAGGCAAAAAGACCACTAGCAGAGTCCAGCACATTCTCTTGAGTTGAGGACACAGAATTGAGAGTCTGAAGGAACCAAGATGGCTTGAATTAGCAAGCTGGAGTACTGGAGAGGCAAGTGCTACGTTGAAGAAGAATTCAAAAGGTCTGTAGAGGGTCCTGCTTGTGTATTCTGCAGTGTACTGACCGCCACACTTATGTAAGAAAATAACTCCAAGCCAGGGAAAGAACCACCCAAAACGGATTAAAGGGAATAGTACCCAGCACCCACTTAGGCCCAGGAATATTGCTTGTTTCCACAAGCCAGACAGAAAAATCTCACAATTCATAGGGCATTAGTTAAGAGTACTCAGAAGGGTCTTGCCTTAAGAGTGGAGAATAATTTGACACAGACTAAGTAGCACTCTGTTCCCGCCTAAAAATTCTTAAAAAAGCAAAACCAAGAGGATCAGATGGTTTCCAAGTAACATAACTGCATCCCACAACAAAGCTCAAGAACAAAGGTAAAATTCAACATGTCTGGCATCCAATCAAAAATTATTCCCATGCAGAAGAATTCCAAACAATTTATATAGATACTCTACCCTCAAGGAGTGGGAAACACAGCTTTCCTTCTACTTAAACATGGGCTATGCATAGTGACTTCCTTCAAAAAAGTACATTATGGAAAGGAGGGAGAAAGATAGCTTTACAGTGGACAGATCTGGCAAATGTTACCTCAGCCAGGTGATCAAGGTTAACATCAACAGTGCTAAGTCATGTTGATAATATGTGTCCTTGATATGATGTGATGAGAATGGCAGTTCTCCCCTCAAAGAGACATAATCCCAGCCTAATTGTGATTAAAAAAAAAAAACAGACAAATAATTGAAGGCCATTCTACAAAATACCTTACCAATACTCCTCAACACTGTCAAGGTCACTGGAAATAGGAAAAGCCAGAAATGCTCACAGCCAAGAGGAGCCTAAGAACACATGAGTGTTAACTGTAATCCTGGATGGGATCCTGGGACAGAAAAGACGCTGGGTAGAAAAATAAAGAAATATGGGGGCGCCTGGGTAGCTCAGTCGGTTAAGGGTCTGACTCTTGATTTTGGCTCAGGTCCTCAGGTCATGAGGGTCATGAGAGCATTGCGCTCCAGGCTCAGTGGGGAGTCTGCTTGCCATTCTTTCCTTCTGTCCCTTATTCCCATAAAGATGGATTTAGTTAATAATAATGTATCAATATTGGTCATCAATGATCATAAATGTGCCAAACTGACGTAAGATGTTAATAGTGGGGGTAAATTTGGCATGGGGGATATGGGAACTCTCTGCAGTATCCTCACACTTTTTCTGTAACTCTACAACAGTGCTAAAGTGGAAAGTTTATTTAAAATAGAATATAGTTCAAAAAAAACCCCCAAAAACAAAACTTACCAGGCAGCGCAGGAAACATGACCCTTAACCTCAACAAGGAGAAAAACAAACCAATTAGAGCTGCTACTGATGTTGTTATGAATAGAAAAGAACATTAAAATGATTATAACGGAATTCCATATGTTAAAAAAATAGAGACATAAAATAAAAATAAATAAATAAAAAGTCCTCAAATTTCCACAGTTGAAAACTATAATGTCTGAGATGAAAAATACACTGGATAGGATTAATGGCAGATTAGATGTTGCCAAAAATAATCACTTACCTTGAAGACTAACAATAGAAATAGAAACTATACTGAAAGAAACAGAGAGAGAAAAAAGAATTTTTAAAAAATGAAACAAAGTATCAGTGAGCTGCGAGGTAACTTCAACTAACCTAAAATACATGTCATTGGGGTTCCCATGGAAAGGGGGGGAATATTTGAAAGAATAATGGCTGAATTTTTTCTAACGTTGATGGGAAATATAATCCCATAGATTTAGAAAACTCAGCAAGGGCCAAGCACAAAAAGCATACAGAAAACTACACTAAGGGACACTGTGAGCAAACTGCTGAAACCCAATGATAAAATCTTAAAAATAGCCAGAGAGAAAAGATACATTATGTACTGGAAAAATAAATACAACGATGACAGAAGATTTCTAACCAGAGGGAAGACAGTGAGCAACATCTTTAAAACATTGACAGAAAAAACAAACAAACTCTATCAACCTAGAACTCTATACTCAGTGAATATCTTTCAGAAATAAAAACACAGTACTTTTTTTAGATAACAAAAGCTGAGAGCATTCATTACAAGACAACCTGTATTATAGAGATGTTAAAGGACATTCTTCTGGCAAAAGAAATAGGATACCAGACTTGGACTTACATAAAGACGTGAAAATTCCCAAATATGGTTAAAATGAATATAAATACTTTAAACACATTTTCCCTATTTTTAGTCATCCTAATGGATAATTCACTAGGAGTGATATAGGAGAAAGGGTAGATATTTAGGTCAATGAAACAGAGAAGAAACTCCAGGCATATCACCCCCAAGCTGGAGACCCAGGAATGCGAGTCGTCGACCAATGATGTTGAACATCTTCTCATGTGCTTTTTACCATCTTGTATTTTCTTTGGTGAAGTGCCCACTCATATTTTTTGCCCATATTTTTATTGGGTTGTTCATTTTCTTAATGTTGATGTTGAAAGTTCTTTATATATTCTGAATACAAATCCTTTATCAGATATGTACTTTGCACACATTCTCTTCCAGCCTGTGGCTCATCTTTTCAATCTTAACTCGAAGGCACAGCAATAGAAATAGAGACTATTTATCTATTCAGTGTCTTTCAAAGAGCAGTCATTCTTAATTTTGATGAAGTCCAATTCATCCTTTTTTTTTTTTTTTAAATCAGGTAGATCAGTTAATTAGTCCTTGTTACTCTGTCTTGACTGGGATAGGTAATCCTTCCTGCCTTTTTTTAAGTTCCACGCATCTGTCCTAGTTGGAACTTGAGAAATTAATCCAACTTCTTTATATTACAAATGAGAAAAACTGAAGCCCATTTTTTTTCAACAGGCATTTACTGGACACTTTTTAAGGACTTGAGATACATGTGAGCATGTACTGGAAATTAACAGGGTAGTCTCTCCGGTGTGGGATCTGAGCAACCTAGCAAATTGACAGGCAATTCTGACATAGCCTTTCTAGGTCCAGAGAAGATACAGGTCCATGATCCCAAGTTCAGACGAAATTAAGAGAAAGAAGCAGGAATGAGAGAGAGAAATAACTGCTTTGTAACCAGAAGAACTCATTAGAGAATGAACATCAGCTTTAGACCTAATGAGCTGTGACACTTCACCCATCACAGGGAGTGCGGGACACCAGCAGACCTCTACACACAGGAGCAGAATCTGCTCTACTAGCTGAGCTCACTTTTGAAAGAAAGCCGACTCAAAGGCACCCTCTCAGCAGGCAAGAAGTTCCCAAACCAAATACAGAAGAGACTGAGCCAGGTATTTTCGGTTTCTTCTCCCAAACTCAGAAAATCTGGGGAAGGAAGAGCGAGAAGACGGAGAAAGGTCACTAGAGCTCCTGAAGCAGAGTTGTTTTCTACCGAGCACTATGAGCAGTGGGAGATAAGTGCTCTCCCAAACACCCATCATTTTCCATATCTATTGGATGTCTCTCAAATTCCAAACCTCTTGTCAAAACCATTTAAGCTCCATGACTTCTACTATCATCCTACTACTCACGTATGTGAAACAACATGTAGGATGGCAAACAGCATCCTTGTGTAACTAATTAAGAAAAATTAAAGAAAAGCAAAGAATATAACCATCTTATTATAGAAAATGTGGACTTTTTAAAATTTTTTTAAAAGATTTTATTTATTTATTGAGAGAGAGAGTGAGAGAGAGTGTGAGCACGAGCAGGAGGAGCAAAGGGAAAGGGAGAAGCAGGTTCCCCACTGAGCAGGGAGCCTGATGTGGGGCTCGATGCCAGGACCCTGAATCATGACCTGAGCCTAAAGCAGATGCTTAACCAACTGAGCCACCCAGGTGCCCTGAAAATGTGGCCTTTTAAAAAAACTAATATTTTCCCAAAACTTATAACAGTGTCTAGCACATAGTAAGTGTTCAATAAATGTCTGTTAGTGGAATGTGGAAATAATTAGCGTAAACTCACAGGATAATGGTCTAACACTAGACTGGTACCAAAGATTTCAAAAAAAAAAGTGCAAAATAATTCAAGTAATAGACATTCAAAAATATTGACTTGTACTATAGGATCAAAACTAGGTGGAGAGCATAGATTTTAGGCCCCAGGCTTAAATTCTGGTGCTTTCTTGCACAGGTTGCTATGACCCTCTGAGCCCAAGTCCTCTATTCTGTAAATTAGGAACAATAATATTATCTACTCCAAGGTGATTTTCTGAAAGTAAGTGAAATAATCCATTTCAAGTGCCTAACCCAATGTCTAACACATAGTTACTCAGTAAATATTAGCTTAAGTCATAGAACAATGGTATTAACCAGTCGAGCAAGACAATAGAGATCTCTTGATTGCTGATTAACAAAATAGAAGAATTGTGACCCCATTGCCTCCATCACAGTTTGCAAAGAAGATCAAATGAAAGAGCTTCGGGAAAGAACTATACGGATACAAGATACAAGATACCAGTAGACCATGTCTTTTCAGGCTCCCACTGCTCTTCGTTAACTGATGACCTTAATAAAGATGTAGAAAACCAGGAATCTTTGGGTGAGATCAGTGTTTTATAGGCCAAGAAGCTTTCCTGAGCCCATCTGCAAAGCTGCTGACAACCTTTTTATTGGTGAGGGTTGTGCCTCTTAACTAGGCTGTCATCATTTCTTTTCTCAACCTGGGCGTGGGGGTGCAATGGGGAGCCACCGTTGAGAGACAGCCTCTCTGGGTGGTCTGTCTGTTGCTGCTCAGGCTGATGTTGCTGTCATTTCTTAAGTAATCATCTCTTTGGCTTTTCTATGCCTTTGACTTCTCTTGCATTCATTGACCTCTCTCTCAGAGTATACAGTTATTAAACTATGTTAGCTCCAAATATTGATAGTCAAATGATTTTGAGGGAAGAAAACCTATCTACAAAGCACAACTTCCCTGATTTAGCATATAAATACACACACACACACACACACACAGATATAAATAAATATATATGCTATGGATATAGCATAATATATATATATAAAGAGCAAAACATTTTCTTTTATAGATGTGTGAAAAGGAAGAAGAGTGTTATTTCAGTACAGTGAATTGCTTGATAAACTTTGCACTCTTAAAACAACTCTGTGACTTAATGTTATAATTTAAGATTCTGACACTGAAAATTGCAACATACTCGTAATTCCTCTCAACGTGGATCATCGCAATCTGAACTGTTTTATTTACTTACAGTTAACCCATCTCTGTTTATGGCAATTCTCCTGCCCACAGCTACACCATGTTCTAAGTTGTAAATAATAGAACTAAGTAGAAAATAAGATGCATTAACAGAGGTTTTGAATACAATAGACATTCATCAGTTTCATGTGGCTTAAATTCTCTGTCTTAATTAAGGCTTTCCTGGTTGGCAGTTTCCAAAACTCACATCATGTTATTTTAAGAGGCAAATACTCACAGATTAGGGTGACCATCAATCCCAATTTGTCTGGAATTTAGGGATTTCCCAGAATTCATGGCTTTTGTGCTAAAATTGGGACAGCGGCTGGAAAATTGAGATGGTTGATCACTATAGCACAGGTGTTGCTAGGGTGAAATATATCGGAAAGATGTTTGGGTACCTATGGAATTCAAGGACAGGAAATAGACTGGCTCCTTAAGAATCTAAAATAAGAAACCGGATATTCATCTGCAGGCACACAGCTAGTCTTTCTTTCTCTGCTTTGTCTGTATACTCCAGTTCTCTCTGAATGTATGTTGTATTCTCCCTCCTTTCATTCTCTCTTACTCTTTTACCTTAGTGAAAAGATACAAGGATGTAACTCAGTGAAATTTAGGTGTCCATATCCCTATTACATATAATCTTCAAGAATCTCAAGCAAGAGAATGTTCTAATGTCTTTCCAGGAATGTTGTTTAACCAATGACTAGAATCCTAAAAATGCTCCTATTATCTCAGAGGGCATAGGTCACAATCTAAAATTGTACCTCAATGATCATATTGTTAATTGATCATATGGTTTGAGGAAAGGCTGCACAATATTATGGAGGTAACTTCTTCCAGCTCAGTGAATTCCTGGGAGCCCTTAAAGGGAAATACTTCTGTCTTCTGACAGCATATTTTAATCCTTTGTTATAGTTCTCTTGAATATGTTAAATGTTAGACTCGGCTCAGCCTAGAACATTTATTTGATTAATTGAGACACTTGTCTCAAAAACACTGGCTCCAATCTCTTACCATTTGGGCTACACCTGTGATTATTTCAGTGACAGATGTCTCAGGAATTTGTTTGCATATCTGAAATTCTCACTATGAGAGGATTCTCTAAATGGTTAGTTGAGTTTAATTGAAATGTAGCTTGTTCAATGTTAGTTTACAAGGCACCCTCAAAACTGCAAACAGAACGAACCAATGTATTAGCTAATTGCATGCTAGCCACTGCTCTAAGACAATTAACTAATTCATATTTCAACTTTCAATAAAGAGCTATTAGCAGAACCATAAAAATACATTGAAAAAAATAAGTGATAATTGTTCATGGTTCTCTGCTATTGTTTTACAAAATAAATAAGTTCTAATCAGTGAGTTCGAAGTGAATTTTACTCACCGATTGAATAAAACTGTTCAGTTTTCCCTAAAAGTTTAATGGCACCTAAATAAAGTGATTCGACCCTAAGGAGTCTGAAATGTTTTATTACCTATTATATTTTTATTAAGCCTCATTTTTCTGATGATGCCCCCTTCATTGATTTGAGTACAGACCTCTTTTCCACTGATTATATCTTAACATTTTCTTAGAAATTTCTTCTTGTAGCTTTAAGTCCATTCACATACATAGATTATTATGGCATTATCCTCCTAATATAGTGCTTGTTTTTACTAAATGTTCCATTTTTATCACATTATTACCCATAAAGAGTTTAAAAAGTCAGTGGTTCTCCATGCCTTATGGTAACAAACATAAAGTAGTCTCCCATCCCACCCGCCAAAAACAACTTCAACTTTTTTAGCTGTTTCCTTGCACTTATATGCTTAAGTCTATATAAGAAGATCATACTACTCTATCTTGATTTTTTTTTAAAGAGATTTCAGTTTTACTTGTTATACTTTGAATCCTATTATGGATATATAGATTTAGAAGTCTTCGATCTTGCATTCTACCTCATTCTCCATGCAAATATCCTCTTCGCTCCCGTCCATTCAGTGAAGCTATGATTTGTGGTGAAATCAATGTGTCAGGTAGTCTTACAATGATTTACATGTAAATATTGTTCAGAGATGAGCCATGTGAAATGATTTGATTATCTTTGTTTCTCAATAAACATTTCTTCCCTGGAGTTAATGGTTGCCTAGGATTGTGTTTCTTTATTTGCTGTTTTTAGCCTCTTCTACCTACCTATGTTAGACTGCTCTGTTAATTTGATGAATCTGTACGGTTTCAGGTTAGAACTGGCCAAAAGAGAAACGTGTACAGATTTTAAAGGTGGAGATGAAGCACTGAGCACTAGTTTCCACAGGTCCTTGTATGCTCGGAACTGTGACAGACAAACACAGGGGTGCCCAGCTGGTGTGGGTTGGGCTGCTCTCCTCTGCGTCCTGTCCAGTTCTTCTGCTTCCAGTAGTGACTTTAAGTCTACCGTCAGATGTGGTATTGACACAGAGGTAAGAACTTTCCATAGATCTCTGCACGACCTCCCTCTTGAGGGACCCATCTCAGTGGGTAGATGTACTTGGCTTCTCGGATTTTCTTACACGTTCCAACTCGTCCACCTGTACCAGGGCTTTATGAGGGCTGCTTAGTCGCTTAATTCTCTAATTCTTCTATTCCCCCTTCTAGACTTCACACTTCCAGCTTGTTCTACATTATGTATGGCTAAATTCCAATAATTATCCCATAATACTCATTATAGTGATTGTGCTTCTCTGTCTGAAACTTAACTGAAACTCTATCACTAATATTTCTGCAGGCTCTTGAAAGAATTATAAATCTCCTCTCAAAATATCCACTTGCATTAGATAATTTATTATTTCAGCTTCTTACTTTTTTTTTCTTTAGAGGTTCCCTTTTGGATTTCTCTGTTCTGATTTTATGTGGACTGGCTGCCCTGAAAGTCTGATGCGCACATATTATCTGGGGTACCCTTCACTTTTATCCTGAGGATTCCCTTCATGTATCACCAGTAGTGAGGTTTTCTGTTTTCCAGATTCCATAAATTCCTCTCTTTTGATTTGAACCCTTGTTTTGGTGAAGTAATATCTACAGTAACTTCCTAAGGTCCATGGAGATCAAAATATTCTTATCTGTATCAGTCCTCCATTTTTTAAAATCAGACTTCGTATTTTCATCTCCTTGTCTTTTTTTCCTATTTTTTTAATGGAATCTCCTCAAATTTACCTTCCAACCTTCTAAAATATTTTTTTCAGTTTTTGTGCTTTTAGTTTCCACGACTTCTTTCTCCCTATATGTTTGTCTTGTATGATGCCTTGCTCTTATGTTTTGGATGTAATACCTACTCTTCCCTCTATGAGGAATGAAATTAAATTTAAAAAGACTGGGGCACCTGGGTGGCTCAGATGGTTAAGCCTCTGCCTTCGGCTCAGGTCATGATCCCAGGGTCCTGGGATTGAGTCCCGCATCGGGCTCCCTGCTCCTTGGGAGCCTGCTTCTCCCTCTGCTTCTCTCTCTCTCTCTCTCTCTCCCTCTCTCTTTCTCCCTCTGTCTCTCATGAATAAATAAATAAAATCAAAAAAAAAATTTAAAAAGACTACTGTGCTTCATGAACTGTGTTCTTTGTTCTATTAGTTTCTTTTTGTTTCTGTCATGTTAGAGTAGGACACCACATCCAGAGGTTGACTAGAAGTAGAATAGATGCTCTGGGCATCTGGGCAAGGTCTGTCTATAGGACTTCTCTGTGGTGACTGGACAGGGACAGCAAATAGTGATTTTGATTTTGTTTGTTTAGTTGGTTTGTTTTCTTTCGTGTCATTTCGTTTTTGGAGTCTTATACGTAGATTTAAGAAATCAGGTTTATACACTGAGTAACTTCACTTATTTAAGGAATATTCATTCACTCACTTATTGATGGCGAGTCTGAAAATGGTCTTAGGCAGTTATATGAAATATATCTTTTCATGCAGTCTCTAAATACCTTTCAAACATTTCATATACTAATCAATAAAAAAAAGGCATAGTTCATTTGTATGTTTTGCTCAAGATAAAACAGATAATTTGACATGTTGCTGGGAAGAAATTAACTGGAACGTAAGCAACACAGAAACTAAAAGTATATGAAAAGGAAAAGATGTGAATGAAAATGCTGACCTTGACTGAGAACATAAACAAAATAGTAGCTTTCAAAAGTAAAAATGGTGTCATCTCTTAAATAATTCCATTCCATTACATCATGTAATGTTTTCAAAATAGTCACAGAAGCCATCTTTCTGAAAACTAGGCTATTTTATAAACAGAATCTTATGTTCTGACCTAGGAATTATGACAGAATTTTTTTGTATATTTAATTCTTGTCTTGAACACTAAAGAGCTAACTCTCTCTTTTTGGTTGGAATTCAAATCTATAAGTCACCTCTAAGAGAAAAAGTTCATGAAATTTAGTATTTGTAAAAAAACTCCATAAAAAACATGTCCTTTGTGAGTTTAGTTTAAAATTAGGCAAGAGTGGCAATATCTAATGAATAATAATTTCTTTTCTTTTTAAAAAGTACTATTACCACTGCTTGAAATATTTACATATAATATTTTATATTTTCCAAATGTTTCAGGTATCCTTGTTATTTTTTTTTTTAATTTAGGAAATAGTTAATGGACACTGTGTGCCAGACAAAGTCCTAGGCATTGGCGTTACAAAACAATCAAAATACAACCCCCTCTTTGTCCCCTACTATTTGATAAAAGAGACATTCAAGCTTATAGTCATCACAATTCGTTATACTACAGCGTGAAACATACTAACATACAGACCGAGTAACGGTGCTTAGATTACATTGGTGGGGAAACATCAAGTCTTAGGAACAGAATGTCGAAAAGGCTGATCAGAGAATTGAAATCAAAAGGAAGGGAAAAATGTAAAGGATGATAGGAGGAGGGTTAGGAAAGCTGTCCTAGGTATGGGAAACAGCCTTGCAGAGCCCCAGGGGTGAGAGGGAGCACCAAACAAAGCGGTTCTTGGCAAAATGTGGATCGTGAGTGGTGGAAGATGTGTTCTTGAAGATAAGCTAAAGACACAACCTGAAGCTTCTCATTAGCCATATGAAGGATTCGGGGCTTTCAGCAGGGAAATAACGTGATCAGATTTGGCCTTTAGAAAGATTGTTCTGCTCAAACAGAAATTTAGAGGCAGAATGGAAGGTGAACCAGACCCGAGGCAAGAAGAGCAGTGAGAGGATTGTTGCAAAAATGCGGGTGAGAAATGATGATGACCTAAATGAGTCGAATACTGATAGGGATGGAGAGGAGTGGTCTGATTTGAAGATAATAAGAGAGCTGACTGGAATTTGGTGATTGATTTGATGTAACGAGTGGGTTATTCAAAGAAATCAAGGTTGACAAGAAAGCTTCTGGCTTTAGCATCCGAGTAAACGGGACAGAAGAAATAACAAGCACAACTTGGATGCCTAAGAAGCGTCCGAGTATGACGGTGCAGTCAGCATTGGGTCATGCTAGTCTACGGATGAGAAAGTGAGCGGTACTAGAGAAATAATGTAACTAAAGTTGTAGGAGCAGAGGGAGTGTCACTCGTGGACAGCAAGTAGATGAGAAGAGAGCAATTTTGTGAGGTAGATTGGTGTTACCTTTGTGACAAAAGTCATTTCACGGGCGAGAACAATGTTAGAGAGAAATCTTGGCCTAAGATGACTAAGCAGAGGCTCCAGTTCCAGAACTGGTATGTCCTGCAGTTCTGACCCATCAATTCATTCTTTCTGACTTTCACAACCACACGTCGACAAGACCGAGAGAGTCTTGTCCAGGCAGCTTTGGAATAAAACCCTCCCAATATATATGAGAAAAAGTTTCAAAAGGGTGTTGCCACAAGCATGGAGTAGCATTATTTAATTGAGAAAGAAGAGAAATGTTTAAAATTTATGGGATCATTTCTGCGTCAGGTGCTAAGGAAACAATAAGACTGAGAACACAGTGAGGGACAAGACGATGTGCTAGATGGTAGACAAAGTACATTTGAGGGTTTTGTCCTCCATTTAAGCAGAGATTCCAGTAGAGATTTAGAAATCCGAGCTGGATCTATGTATGGAGATCAGTGCTGGACACATGGTTTGATAAGCTATCAGTATTCAAAGTGTAATGAAAAGCTTGGAAAAGGGTAGATTTACCATAAACCCTGAGCAGAAAGACATTGCTCAGTCCGCATCACTCCACAGGAAAGATGTTTTTCTTCCCTTTTCAAAATTGAATGAAGACAAGGAAAAGCTAAGTAGCTGGCTCAGTAAGTAACAAATGGTGAAAGAAG
The DNA here is from genome assembly GCF_003265705.2 of Callorhinus ursinus. NCBI lineage: Eukaryota > Metazoa > Chordata > Mammalia > Carnivora > Otariidae > Callorhinus > Callorhinus ursinus. The sequence continues at coordinate 6,084,669 of NW_027397089.1, forward strand.
AGCTTGAAGTCTAGGTTCCTGACAACACATTTTGCTATTTCCACTAACAGTAGTAAATAATAACAACAATAATCATTTTAACAATGCAGTTTGGTAGCCTCTGGGTGAGGTAGGCACCTAAAATGCAGAAAGAATTCTAATAGAAATGCTAAATTAGGCAGTCAGGATTTAAATGATCACTAGGACTTTCATTCAACTGTTATTTTCTAAAACCCTACCAAAAACCAAAAACAAAAAGCTTAATTTCTAGAAACCTTTAGGCAGAATTGCTTGTTGAATCCACTTCAACGATAATAAAAAAAAAAATTGTCTTTTTGGAAAAAAGAAAGCCCAGAGCCACCCAAGTAGAGGCTCATTATCAAGAGAATGATCACAAAATCATGTCTTTCATTTTGAAAAGAGGAGTTCCATCAAGACAAACATTACAGAAATTCAGCCAGCGGCATTCCAGCATTTTATTTTGTTTTTAACCAGTTGAAATTTTATTATAACAAACAAGACAGTACCATTCAATTCAATATCGTGGAATGTTCCAATATTTGAATTTAAAACAAAAAGGAGAGACTAGAAACATTAAAAAGGAAGAACCAAAATATTCACTGTTTGGAGACAATTTAAATGAAACAGGTAGGAAAAATCTTCTAACATGTTAGCTGTTATAATTCTTATTAGTTATTTCTAATATATAAGAAGATAATTTATTTTTGTAAGTCAATCTTGGTTCCAATTACCTTTTTAAACTCTGTTACTAGTTTTATTCGTACTTCAGTTGATTCTCTTGGATTTTCTAAGTAGGTGGGTAAGGCAATTTTAAGAGTTCACCAAAATCATTTTATTTACCTCGTGGGCTTACATGAGGATTCTTTCCTTGCATCTCTTCCAGAAATGTGGGGCAAATGACTGAGTTGTGAATGCAACAAGAGTTATGCACACCACTTCATTCTGGCCAAAAAATCTCCCAAATTATCTTTCACACTTTCTTCTCTATTTGCCTACTAGATGGTAAGACACAGAGCAGTCTGGAAGTCCTCACTGATAATGGCAGAGTTCTAGGTTCCCAAAATGGCTGAGTCAAGCAGAACACCAACCAACTTGGTCCACATTGTACTATAATGTAAGTAAGATTGGGAGAGTGTTACTCAGCATCAGGGAAATACAAATCAAAAGCACAATGAGATACCACCTCACACCAGTCAGAATGGCTAAAAATTAACAAGTCAGGAAATAACAAATGTTGGCGATGAGGCAGAGAAAGGGGAATCCTCTTACACTGCTGGTGGGAATGCAGGCTGGCAGAGCCACTCTGGAAAACAGTACGGTGGTTCCTCAAAAAGTTGAAAATAGAGCTACCCTATGACTCAGCAATTGCACTACTAGGTATTTACCCAAAGGATACAAACTTTGTGATCTGAAGGGGCATCTGTACCCCAATGTTTATGGCAGCAATGTCCACAATAGCCAAACTATGGAAAGAGCCCAGATGTCCATGGACAGATGAATGGATAAAGAAGTAGTATATATATATACAATGGAATATTACTCAGCCATCAAAAAAAAAGAAATCTTGCCACTTACAACAATGTGGTTGGAACTAGAGGGTATTATGCAAAGTGAAAAAAGTCAATCAGATAAAGACAATTATCATATGACTCCACCAATATGTGAAATTTAAGAAACGAAACAGAGGAGCATAGAAGACAGGAGGGAAAAATAAAACAAGATGTAATCAGAAAGGCAGACAAACCATAAGAGACTCTTAACCATAGGAAACAAACTGAAGGTTGCTGGAGGGAGGGGGTGGGGAGATGGGGTAACAGGGTAATGGATATTAAGGAGGGCACGTGATGTAATGAGCCCTGGGTGTTATATAGAACTGATGAATCACTGAACTCTACCTCTGAAACTAATAATACACTACATGTTGATTAGTTGAATTTAAATAAAAAAAAAGAAACTGCTTCTGTCTTCATGATAGAAGTTAGTTGAAAAAAAAAAGATTTGGGGATTGTTTATTACAGCATCTAGTGTAACTTACCTTGACAAATAAATAAATTAACATAAAATGTAGAAGATATTTATTGAGGGGAAATTAAAAGTTTACTAAAAGATGGGGTAGCTCAGTCCATTAAGCAGCTGCCTTCCACTCAGGTCATGATCCCAGGGTCCTGGGATCGAGCCCCGCGTCGGGCTCCCTGCTCGGCAGAGAACCTGCTTCTCCCTCTCCCTCTGCTTGCCGCTCCGCCTACTTGTGCTCTCTCTCTATCTCTCTGTCAAATAAATAAATAAAATCTTTTTTAAAAAAAAGTGCACTAAAAGAACTATAGCATGTTATCGATACAATGAATCAGTATTTTAAGGAATATAAAATCAATAGAAGATTAATCTATAAATCCATTTAATGCCAATAAAAATCCCAAAATACATATTGTGGAAATTTTTAAGTTAAGTCAGAGATTCATATAAAAGAGTAAAATAGCTAAGATAATTCTGAAAAGTCTAAGAATAGAAAATATTTAATTTTCCAGATACAAAAACTTATTTTAAAGCTATAAAGTACAGATTTATAATTTTGCAATCAGTGGAACAAATTAAAAAGCAAGGCAAAAATTGTGTGTATATAAAAGTTTAACCTATGATTAAAGAAGTATTTGAAGTCAAAATGGACTATTTAATAAATTATTTACAAATTAAAAGTCAAAATAAAAAGACAAAGCTACAAAAATAGATTAAGGAAATACAGAAAAACATGTTTATGACCTCAGGGTAAATAAATTATGCAAATTAAAAAGCATAAATAGCGTCCAGATTGTTTGAGGGAAAATCAAATCAAGGGAAAGAAAAGAAATCAACCCAATAAAAAAAATGAGCAAAAGATGTAAATTGGGAAAGTCAAAGATGAAATTAAAATGTTAAATAAGCAAAAAGATGCTCAACCTCACATATAATCAAGAATATACAAATTCAAATGATACAGTAGAATGTTTTACCCAGGAAATTAGGAAATTTAAACAAAGTTCGATAAAATCAAATGTTGGCAAGAGTTTGAATCAAATACTGGCAAGGAAGTGAAACCCCGAGAAATAGAATTACAAAATTTGTGTAGGTATTGCTAGACATTATGGGTGAGAGAGTAAATTGGTATAGCCACTCAGGAAAGCAATTTAACAATTCAGTAGTATCTATTAAAACTCAAGATAAGCATGCCCTATGATTCAGAAATTGTACTTGTTTGTTTATTTGCTGGATAAAAACTGTCAGTGTGTGCCTAAGGAGCCTGAATCAAGACATTCATTTCTGCATTGTTTATATTACTGAAAAATAACAACCTAAGTGTCCATCCTACGGGAGTAAACTCAAGAAGCCAAAAGTATATATAGATGATTAATCAAAACCTGACTTCAATGGCAAATACAATGCTTTTGTCAGGGAGGAAAATTTTCCTTTACCCTATGGTCCTTCTAGCTGTACTTAGAATCAGACTGACATGAGACAGATTAATAGGAGAAAAATGAAAGTTAAGAAGCATCTGTACAGGGAATCCACATGGACATGAAATTCCAAAGACAATGAGGCAACAGGAAGCTTTTATAAGCTAAGGAGAGGAGTAGGGTCAGAGGATACAAAGGGGAGGAAGGCCATGAGCAGGAAGGTGAAAGGACTTGTTTTGAAAAACAAAGATTGCCCTATTATGCAGATAAGTTTCTTAGGTAATGAGGAGTCTCTGTTAGTATCTCTCTGCCTGGTACAGGACCTCCTTTTCAATGTAATTGAAGCAGTTGAAGGGAAGGCAGAGAGCTTTTCCTGCATCTGCTGGGTTTTGACTAGTTTCAACTAAAAATAATCTTTATGCCAAAGTGGCCCATCTTGGGGTAGACTGTCCTTGGCCCCTACACTTGGCATATGTTGACTCATTTATTCTTCTCAATGACCCTATAAGGAAACTATAACTATTATCCTGTGGACTAGAGAAAATAAACAACTTAAACAATACAGCCAGCAACCAGCAGAGATAGGACTTAACCATTACTCGGAAAGAATATACCGATTCTCCTGAGGATTCTTTCCCACACTATACCATGCTATAGAACTATCCAGAAGGACACCTAGTATAAGCATTAGTAAAAGCAAACAAGGCTTTTCACCCTCTTTCTGAGGAAAGTCACCCAAATGAATGTAAACTTACAACAAACGGGTGATCAATAAAGAGAAGACATAAAAATGAAGGCAAAAAATAATAAAAAGGGAAATCAATATAAAGAAGAGGAGCCAAAATCATTGAAGGGTATAGGTAAGGCAACAAAGGTAAAGCACATACATAAGAAAGAATTCTTCAGGGGCGCCCGGGTGGCTCAGTCGGTTAAGCATCTGTCCTCAGCTCAGGTCGTGATCCCAGGGTCCTGGGATCGAGCCCCACGTCGGGCTCCCCGCTCAGTAAGGAGTTTGCTTCTCCCTCTACCACCCCCCCCTACTTGTGCTCGCTCTCTCTCTCTCTCTCTCTCTCCCTCAAATAAATAAATAAAATCTTTAAAAAATTCTTCAATACACTTTCCTTTAAAATAATAATGAGACTATATAAATTAAAAACTTAGTCACCAGGCAGAAAAATGATGGTAAGATTCCCTCTACCCTTTCCTTCTGAAAGTAAATCAGGATTCACTTCCTGTTAGGATCATAAAATCATAGACTATTAAAGCAGGAAAAGACCTCAGAAGTCATCTAATGCAAACCCCACCCTTGCTTTGATGGCTTATATCCCAAAGGGTTACATAAGGAGCTTTCTAACTCATTTTCACTAATCTGTTCTCATGTGCTATCAAATAATGTGTGAGGGGTTCAGGGAATTCTCAGAGATCATAAGCAAATAAGTTCCACGTCACCTAGTCCTTGTGTAAGGGCCAAAGTAATTGATGATATTTTTCAGATTAGGAATCTTGATGAGATCAAGTCATAATTTTAAAATGAAGAGATTACCCAGTCTTGATGTCAGAGGAAAACGGTAGCCTGGAAATTATCTTCCTAGATAATGTGGACCATGGTATGAAATGCCTAAGAAAAAATAGCCATTTCATTGCCATGAAAATGTTTGAACCTTATGTATTTGGTGGTCGGAGAAAGGAAGCAGCATCCCTGTTAGCCAAGGAGCAAATTGTTTAAATGTCTGCTAACTTAGTCATACTGGTTTATAGTGGCTTTTTATCAAAACAGATTCCAGAGTTAATTTTGACATGTTTATGCCGCTAATGGAGACAATGTCACTTTTCTCTTAGGACTGCTCGTTTTGTTACATATCCAGCTGGTACTTAGCATTGCCTTACCGCTCTCATCTTCCACTTTCCAGATCTTGTCTCATTTCCATGTAGTTTATAGTCCAATTAATTATAACTAACAGATTGCCTGGAACCTGTTTTATGAAAACGTGATTACATGGTGTCATAGCAATATTCTCTAAATTTGACAAGAATATACTATTCAGTTGAAGGAATCCTGTATTTACATATAAAGGGACGATTACCATAAAACCATGATGAATGTACATCATCAAATTATACTCAGTCTTTCTTGTAAACATGTCAATTAGAAGATTAAATGAGTAAGAGAGTTTTGACCTGGATTGCAGAATAGTGAGGAAAATGCGTGGTTGCACTGACTGATGTATATTAAGGACATATGTGTCCTTCTTTTCTAAAAAATATAGAGAATAAAATTGAATTTAAAAGTATGTCTGAGAGAAAAGAGGTTTCAAAAATCATAAGAGATACTATGAAAAAAATTATGTCAAAATAAAGATGAAAGGATGGGTTTCCAAAACTGACTTATGAAATATAAAATTCTATAAGCCAAAAAACCATTAAAGAAATTAAAAATCACATTATCCCAAGGAAATCAGACCTAAATGACTTCAAAGGTGACTTTGAACAAACTTTCAAAAAAGGAGTAATCCCCATACCATACATTTTTTTCAAAAAATAGAAACACTGGAAAAGCTATTAATTTATTTATAATATTAAAATAAACTTCATGCTAAAGGCAGACATGAAGATCCCAAGAAAAGAAAGTTATGGACTAATTCACTTATCAACATAGATGTATGGATACTAAATATGTACTAAAAACCTGATTTTGACAGTGTATAAAGAATACACTTTAATCAAGTAGGGTTTATCCCAGGAATTCCTATATAATTCAACATCAGAATATCTACTATTATTCTATATTAGCAGAATGAAAGCAATAAGACATATGATCTCTCAATATATGCATTCATCGATAAATGGAGAGAAACACTCAGGTAAACATTCATAATAAAAACACTTGGTGCCCTAAAAATAGAATGGAATTTCCTTCGACCTTCCTTCTTCCTTCACTTAAAATGATAAACTTTAGAATTACCCAACCTATATCAGGAATAAGAATGTCTGCTATTATCGCTTCTCTTTAACATTATGCTATTTTTTTAAAGATTTATTTATTTATTTGAGAGAGAGAGAGCACAGAGGGTGGCGGGTGTAGAGGGAAAGACAAAAATCTCAAACTGACTCCCCACTGAGTGTGGAGCCCAGTGCGGAGGTCGATCTCAGGACCCTGAGATCATGACCTCAGCCAAAATCAAGAATCAGGATCTTAACCAACTGAACCACCCAAGTGCCCCAATATTATGCTATTTTTTAAAAGCCATCATAATCTGAAAGACAAAATTATTCTCCTTTGTTGATGATAGCTACATAGAAAATACAATAGAATATCTATAAAAAGTATCAAATTTATATGAGGAATTAGACAGTTTCAAGATAAATTGTCAACACAAAAAATAAATAGCATAACTAAAACCAGTAATAACAATAGAAAATTAGGTAGAAAAAATTTACATTAGGAACAAAAATATAATAGTCCCAAGAACAAATCTAATAAATATATGCAAAACCTTTTGAAGAAAGGTTTAATAAAATTATTGAAGAATACTATCAACCCTAATACGTGAAGATCTATGCTATGGTCCTACATGATAAAATTTAGGGAGACCAACTCTCTTCCAAAGAAAAACCACACAATAAGGAAGGAGCAAAGGATATGCACAAGCAGTTTACATAAAAGGAAATTCAAATAATCGTAAACCTATGCATGCAACTGTGGCAAACTAACTTCTTGGATTGCAAATATAATAAATTCTCAGACCATCGACTGTTTTTGACACCATCTCAAGAACTGATAAAACACACACACACAAATCAGTGAGACTATAAAAGATTTGAATAAAACAACTAACCAACTTGACTTAATTCACAGATAAAGAACATTCCATTCAATAACTGAAGAAATAAATACCAAAAAAAAGACAAATTTTAAAGTTAATTCTGAGCCATAAAGCAAATCTCAGCAAACTTCAAAGAACTGAAATCATGAGTGCATATCCCATGACCAACATGGAATTAAATCATGGAATGGAATTAAAGATAACTAGAAAAATCTCTAAATGTTTGGAAATTAGGCCCATATGTTTAAGAGGAAATCACAAGGCAAATTAGAAAATATACAGTACTGAATGATAATAAAAAACAACATATCAAAATTGGTGGGATGCAGCAAAAACAATGCTTGGAAGGATATATATTGATTTAAATACAGATATTAGAAAAGAAACAAAGATTTAAAATCAATGACTTACTTCTAACTTAAGAATCTAGAAAGGGGAAACAAATTAAACTCAAAGGAAGTAGGATAAAAATAATAAAAATAAGTGGTGATGGGCACCTATGTGGTTCAGTGACTTAAGTGTCTGCCCTCAGCTCAGGTAATGATCCCAGCGTCCTGGGACCGAGTCCCGCATTGGGCTCCCTGCTCAGCGGCGAGTCTGCTTCTCCCTCTCCCTCTGCCTGCGGCTCCCCCTGCTTGTGCTCTCTCCCTCCCTCTCTGTCAAATGAATAAATGGAATCTTAAAAAAAAAAAAAATAAGTGGTGACATCAGTAAAATAGAAAAATTAGCAAAGCTTTGGCTTTGATTCTTTGGACACATTAAAAACACTGATCAACACTTAAGAGGAAGAGAACACAAATGACTAATATGAGGAAAAAACAGAGGGCATCCATACGGATCCTATACACATCAAAAAGAAAACAAGAGCATATTATAACCAACTTTATGCAAATAAACTTGAAAAATACAGTGCACAAATTCTTGAAAAACACAATTTACCTAAAAATGACCAAGAAGAAATGGAGCATCTGTACATGCCTACATCCTTAAAAAAAAAAAAAATCAAATCCATTGTAAAAAAATTTTCTCATAAAATCTCCAAATGTAATGCTCACTTTGGCAGCACATATACTAAAATTGGGAAGATACAGAGAAGATTATCATGGCGCATGAACAAGGATGACACACAAAACTCCAGGTGTAGATGATTTCACTGGTATATTCTTCCTACGAATGAAAGAAGAAATGCCAATCTTACATAAATTCTCCCATAGAACAGAAAAAACAGGCAACTCACCAACTTCCAACTCATTTTATGATCCAGCAAAACTCTGATACTAAAACCTGAAAATAACTAAGAAAGGAAAATATGGGCCATTTCTTATGAATACAAATATGAATATATTAAATAAAACCTTAGCCAACAGAATCTAGTTTTATATAAAAAGGATAATACACCAAAACGAAGTGAAATTTACCTGAAAATCGACCAACATAATTCACCTAGTAAATGAACAAGGGAGATAAACCATGTGATTACTTCAATAAATACAGAAAACATATTTGATCATATCCAACACACGTTTATTCTTTAAAAGAAAAATACTCAACATGCTAGAAGTAGCCAAGAATTTTGTTAATCTGATAAATGGTATCTACAAAATGAAATCTTAATGGCCAACATAACATGGTAAAATAGTGACTGCTCACCCCCCGACCCCTGAGAATGGCAAGCAGTCAGGATTTCCACAACCACCAGTTCTCTTCGAAATTAGAAGTCCTAACTAGTTCAAAGAAGCAATAAAAAATTTTTTAAGAATAAAACGTTGAAACATAACTAGTAAACTGTTATTATTCACGGCTGATGTATATATACAATTATATACAGAAAGTTCAAAATAATTTACAAACGATTAGAAATTGTAAGTGAATTTAGAAAGGTTGTTAGATACAAGGTAAGTTACTCTGTTTTCTGTTTACCCCACAGAGGTAGGCTATAACTTTTCCCCATTGAGAGGTAGGATGTTGAGGCTGATGACACTCCAGAGACCTAGAGAACTTGAAAGAAAGTTTATTGTTAGCACAAGGGACTCCTAGTGAGAGCAGGAAGGACACAAGCAGGTCCAGGCAGGCTTGAGAGGAGCAGAGAGAGTGGGTTAGGCCTTTATAGTGGCAAGGGGGCAGGACCAGGGACAAGTTCCTGAGGGAGGGCTGGGAATTTGCCAAGTTCATATCTTCCCACGTGTCCCAAAGGAAGGAGCTCGTTTGGATTTTCTTATCAATTATGTCTAGATATGGAGCAAAAGGGACAAAGGAACTGGGTCTTATAAGAAGTCAGAAGTCAAACATCAAAACACGGACTCAGACTCTTACATGACCCAAATCAATTATATTTCTGTATACAAGTAAAAACAGAAACAAAAACAAAACACTTGGAAAATGAAATTTCAAAGGACTGCTATTTACAGGAGCATCAGAATGCATCAAATACCTACAATAAATCTAATGAAAAAAATGGAAAGATCTTTAAACTGTGCAAACTACTAAATATTACTGAGGAAAATGAAAGGATTTAACAAATAGAGGAATATGCTATGTTAATGGACTGGAAAAGTCAATGTTGTTAAGATGTGGATTCTCCCATATTGATCTATGGGTTTAATGCAATTGCAGTAAAAAGTTCTAGGAGGCCTTTTATCGTCTTGACCAAACTGCAGAGAGTATGCAGTCTGAGCCAGAAGACTGAGCTGGGTGATTAGAATGGCAGGTATCATCAAGCTGAAATTACCTCGATGAATTCATCCTATGCTATGAAAAAAAATTTCCAGAAGGAACAAATATTCTTATTTGTAGGTCAGAGCCCACTTTCTCCTATAGACACTGCTGAAGATGCTACACCCATGTTTGCCTTTTGATTCTTTTCTTTCATGATGACCAATCTCCCCTCTGATTGACATCTTTTTTTAAAATTTTATTGTTATGTTAATCACCATACATTACATCATTAGTTTTTGATGTAGTGTTCCATGATTCATTGTTTGCATATAACACCCAGTGCTCCATTCAGTACATGCCCTCTTTAATACCCATCACCAGGCTAACCCATCCCCCCACCCCCCGCCCCTCTAGAACCCTTAGGTTGTTTCTCAGAGTTCATAGTCTCTCATGGTTCATCTCCCCTCCAATACCCCCCCTTCATTTTTCCCTTCCTGCTATCTTCTTCTTTTTTTTTTTAACATATAATGTATTACTTGTTTCAGAGGTACAGGTCTGTGATTCAACAGTCTTACACAATTCACAGCACTCACCATAGCACATACCCTCCCCAGTGTCTATCACCCAGCCACCCCATCCCTCCCACCCCCCCACCACTCCAGCAACTCTCAATTTGTTTCCTGAGATTAAGAATTCCTCATATCAGTGAGATCATATGATACATGTCTTTCTCTGATTGACTTATTTTGTTCAGCATAATACCCTCCAGTTCCATCCACGTCATTGCAAATGGCAACCCTTCGGGTCACTACATTTGTATCTTTGGGGTAAATACCCAGTAGTGCAATTGCTGGGTCTTATGGTAGCTCTATTTTCAACTTTTTGAGGAACCTCCATACTGTTTTCCAGAGTGGCTACACCAGCTTGCATTCCCACCAACAGTGTAGGAGGGTTCCCTTTTCTCCACATTCCTGCCAACATCTGTCGTTTCCTGACTTGTTAATTTTAGCCATTCTGACCGGTGTGAGGTGGTATCTCATTGAGGTTTGGATTCGGATTTCCCTGATGCTGAGTGATCTTGAACACTTTTTCATGTGTCTGTTGGCCATTTGGATGTCTTCTTTGGAAAAATGTCTGTTCATGTCTTCTGTCCATTTCTTGATTGGATCATTTGTTCTTTGGGTGTTGAGTTTGATAAGTTCTTTATAGATTTTGGATACTAGCCCTTTATCTGTGTCATTTGCAAATATATTCTCCCATTCTGTTGGTTGTCTTTTGGTTTTGTTGACTGTTTCTTTTGCTCTACAAAAGCTTTTTATCTTGATGAAGTCCCAATGGTTCACTTTTGCCCTTGCTTCCCTTGCAAACACAAAACCAGCCCTACAAGACATTGAAAGGGGTCCTCTAAGCAAAGAGAGAGCCTAAAAGTAACATAGACCAGAAAGGAACACAGACAATATACAGTAAGAGTAACCTTACAGGCAATACAATGGCACTAAATTCATATCTTTCAATAGTTACCCTGAATGTAAATGGGCTAAATGCCCCAATCAAAAGACACAGGGTATCAGATTGGATAAAAAAACAAGACCCATTGATATGCTGTCTGCAAGAGACTCATTTTAGACCCAAAGACACCCCCAGATTGAAAGTGAGGGGGTGGGAAACTATTTACCATGCTAATGGACATAAAAAAAAAGCTGAGGTGGCAATCCTTATATCAGACAAACTGGATTTTAAACCAAAGACTGTAATAACAGATGAGGAAGGACACTATAGCATACTTAAAAGGTCTATCCAACAAGAAGATCTAACAATTGTAAATATTTATGCCCCTAACATGGGAGCAGCCAATTATATAAGCCAATTAATAACAAAAGCAAAGAAACACATCGACGACAATACAATAATAGTGGGGGACTTTAACACCCCCCTCACTGAAATATACAGATCATCTAAGCAAAAGATCAACAAGGAAATGAAGACTTTAAATGACACACTGGACAAAATGGACTTCACAGATATATTCAGAACATTCCTTCCCAAAGCAACAGAATACACATTCTTCTCTAGTGCCCATGGAACATTCTCCAGAACAGATCACATCCTAGGTCACAAATCAGGTCTCAACTGGTACCAAAAGATTGGGATCATTCCCTGCATATTTTCAGACCGCGATGCTTTGAAACTAGAACTCAATCACAAGAGGAAAGTCGGAAAGAACTCAAATACATGGAGGCTAAAGAGCATCCTACTAAAGAATGAATGAGTCAATCAGGAAATTAAAGAAGAATTAAAAACATCCATGGAAACAAATGAAAATGAAAACACAACTGTTCAAAATCTTTGGGATGCAGCAAAGGCAGTCCTAAGAGGAAAGTATATAGCAATACAAGCCTTTCTCAAGAAACAAGAAAGGTCTCAAATATACAACCTAACTCTACACCTAAAGTAGCTGGAGAAAGATCAGCAAATAAAGCCTAAACCCAGCAGGAGAAGAGAAATAATAGAGATCAGAGCAGAAATCAATGAAATAGAAACCAAAAGAACAGTAGAACAGATCAACGAAACTAGGAGCTGGTTCTTTGACATCTCTCTTTTAAAATCAGCATATTACACTCTGCAAACTTGGTACTGATGAGGTCATATTGAATTCCAACTCATAGCTTGACCTTCTCCCCACCCCCAATCTTATTAGCAGGAAAAGAGTCTCTCCTCCAAACCTTTTCTCACCCACTTCCAAATCATCTACAAACTTTGGGGCTTACTCCATGCACATAATTCTGTTTCCAAAAACAAGGCAAGGCATGGAGAGAGCTAGAGGTCAGCATTGCCATTGCTTCTGGCTGCCAGGTGGTGCCCTAGCTCACAAGCAACCATATAGTCCACATGTCCCTGATTGCTGGGGCACCACAGAAAGGTTCCCATTCAGGCAGCAGAAGAGCACAGGAAGGGTGCAGTCTATTTAAATTCATAATTCATTTTTCCCCTCCTGCTATCTCCGAGCCACCCCATCCCTCCCATCCCCCACCACTCCAGCAACCCTCAGTTTGTTTCCTGAGATTAAGAATTCCTCATATCAGTTAGATCATATGATACATGTCTTTCTCTGATTGACTTATTTCGCTCAGCGTAATACCCTCCAGTTCCATCCACATTGTTGCAAATGGAAAAATGAAGGGGGGGAAATCAGAGGGGGAGACGAACCATGAGCGACTATGGACTCTGAGGAACAAAATGAGGGTTCTAGAGGGGAGGGGTGTGGGGGGATGGGTTAGCCTGGTGATGGGTATTAGGGAGGGCACGTACTGAATGGAGCACTGGGTGTTAAACGCAAACAATGAATCATGGAACACTACATCAAAAACTAGTGATGTACTGTATGGTGATTAACATAACATAATAAAATAAAATTAAAAAAAATAAATTCATAATTCGGTGCTCAGCTAGTGTTCCCCAAACACAAGCACCGTGCAGGACAATGCATTTGAAGACCTTCCAGCCTCAGACGTATATTGGGCTAAAATCTGGTCCCTCTACCAGATCTTTTTACTGCGGTGCAAGCCTGAAGTTACCCACCTAAGTAAATACCCACCTAACTCCCACCCTACTCCATCCCCTCTTCCCATTTTCTTGAACAAAAACAATGGTTTAAGGAAGCGCTCTGCAGAGTGTGGTCCAGGGAGCCACGGCAGTTAGTTTCACCTGGGAGCTTGTAGGAAATGCAAATTTTCAGGCCCAACTGCCAACCTTCTGAATGAGAAACTCAAGGGTAGAACCTAGGAATCTGCATTCAACAAGCATTCCACATGATCCTCATGCACAATAAGGTTTTGACTGGCACTGTTTTAAAGTGCTTTGGTATCTCTTTTTATAGTACGAAGAGGTGTGTTAATATTTTCAGTTTACAGCTCTGATTCAGCCAAGGAGCCATTCCACTGAAGAGCCTATTTCTACTCTTCATAATCCCTAATTATGCTCTTAGTAGTTGGAAGATTTGAAAGTGCACCATTTTCTGAGAGAAAAATCCTACCTTTAGACAAACACTTGCACACATGGAAATCCAAGAGACCATGCAAGAGAAATTTCACTTTTCCCTCGAGTCACCTGTTGGTCTAAGCCGAGAGGGTAAAAGCTATAGAGGCTATTGCACTTGATTGGCCTGCCATCTTTTGCTGCAATCCTCTCAAGTCTTCTTCTTCTTTTTTAATCCTCATTCCATCTGCTATATCCTGCCTCCTCGCTGTCATCCGATGTACATTCAAAAGAATAAATATACTGCATAACACACTCTGCCCCAAAGAAACACAGGAGCCCTTGATAAATCAAAAAGTTGGCATTTCTAATGCCCTCCATATTCTGCCCCGGGCTATTAGAACATGGGATTTTTGGACAGCAATACACATTTTTAAAGAGGTTGGCCCAGTGGTGGGTATTAAGGAGGGCACATACTGCATGGAGCACTGGGTGTTATACGAAAACAATGAATCGTGGATCACTACATCAAAAACTAATGATGCATTGTATGGTGACTAACCTAACATAATTAAATTAAATTAAATTAAAAAATAAATAAAAGATAGGGTAGGAATACAAACACAAATATAAAGATCCTCAGCATTTGATAGTATAATATAAACAGACCATCTAAAAAATTGCAGGCTGTTAGGGATACTGAGGGGTGGGTGGGATACTGAGGGAGCATCAGTGGTCCCCTTACATTTAACCATAAAAGCTAACAGAAGGTATGCAACAATCTTGGAAAACATCGCCTTGTCCATGCACTGTGAGCAGCAAATTTCTTGAACAGTGTGCATCCCGCCTCCCTCCTTTCGCCCCCCTCCAATGCAATTTAGTATATGGAAAAGTCCCAAAATCCAGGCACAAAAAAATGTCACTAAGCATCCACACGAAGTTAAAAACCGACTACATTTTTCTGCTTAGGTTACACCAATGCTCTAGTTTAAAAAGCTGGAGGAAATTTTTCTCGGACCTCGAGGTTTGCCAAAATTTCCTCATTTACCTACTAATCCCAGGTATAGAAGCCATACAAGTAGCCTCTGCATTTGAGACATATCCTTAAGTAGTAAGCCCCTCCCCGTGTCCACCCCCCCACCCCAGTCTTACTTTGCTCTCCACCAGAAAGCTGTTTGGCAAATTACAAAGAATAATGTGGTCTTTTCTGACAGTTTGGCTTGGGAGCCCCAAATGTAAACTCACATCACTGCTACCAATGAATGATTTTATTCATTGTAAGGCACTTATTTTCTTTTATTCAAATATGCTTTTTAAGACATGCAATACACTGAGAGGAAGTGGAAGAAGATTATTGCTGAAGGGAGACTTACCTGATGATCTCTACATTAAAAATATTAAAAATTACTCTACAATTCCCATCTAGAACTGCATTCCTTTTTTGCCTATTCAACCCCTAAAACATCAAGGTGTATGTGGGCGTGGGTATGTTTATGGTTGTGTGGGCCTGGTTTGTTTAGGGAGACGTCCCACTTCACCACTGCCACCCACTCCGTCTCCAAACCGAAGGTATTCTGAGGTGCCCCTGCGTTACCTGGAAGTGAATTCACCATACTTCAGTACCAGCACGTCTCTCTTCAAAATGTGGCTCAGGAGTCAGTAAAGGAAACCACACAGTGTTAAGACTAAACATTCTTGAGTAAGCCTCAGTTATGGCAAGTTCAACAGCCTGACCGTTGAGAAAGCAGTTACCGAAATTTTCCAAATAAATAAAGCAAACAAGTTACTTCAGGAAGAAGTTCACATCTATATGATTTATAATACTGGGAGTTGGCCCATTGAGGCAGAAGGAACCCAGTGAACCAGCAGTAAACCAGAGGCCACCCATGCACTCGGAGCTGCCTCCAAGGTTTCAGTTCATGTTCAATCACCTACTGAATCCTCGCTAAGAGTTACTCTGTTTGGGAAGGTGATGGCATCTTACAGCGTCCTGCAAGACCTACTGGCTTGAATTTTATCATTCAGTCTCTAAATGGGTTAATATTAATTGGGGGGGGGAAATAGGAATCTTATTTAGAGGCCCCTGGCAGCAAGCAAATAGAGAAAAAAAAAATACTCCTCCAAAATCAATGTTTGCTTTGCTGAGGGCCTCCTTAGGTGTACATTGGAAACAATTCTGTCTGTCTCCCACAGTTAAGTCACCCTGCAGCCTCGTATGCCAGCCAGGAGTACTTAGCAGTCCAGAGTCAACAGGTTGTTGCTGTTGAGCAGTACCAGAACACAGGGGCAAAAAAAAGAATGGAAAATGTTCTCTGCGACACAGCAGGCTTGATGGATGATGATGATAAAAGATGAGAAGCACCCTGCAGACTTCTGCCTCTCTTGACCCCCAACCAAACTGGGCACCATTTCCAAGGATCATTCTAGCCATTAGGGCAAGAGCTACTGCTTTGTAGCTGGCCCCATATGGCATTCTCGGGCACTTCCAAATTGAACCACACACATACACACACACCACCACCCTACATACTCTATACATTATGTAGGAGGATATTATGTGTTGATGGAGATATGGAAACAGATTTAGCACCCATATATTTTTCTGCCTTGGTACATTTCAAACGTGTGTAGAATTAGGAAATAAAGCACATAAAGGGCATAAATTGTGTTTGAGTAATATTACTCCATATATGTCCTTGGGAGGAAGCATAAACTCCTGCAAATGGACTGGGAATGAATTAAAAATTGACCTAATTATATTAGGTCTATAACAAGACACAGAGTTTCTAAGCTCCTGGGTAGGGAAGTTCTGTCTTTGGTTCACCATTAGGTAATTAATACATTGATGGCAGTTTTTGCAAAAATTATATATAACCAAACTATACGTTCCATCTCATAGAGAATTAGAGGTGTCAGTATAGACAGTAATTAGTAGAATAACCATTTACATTTAAAATAATAGTCCAAATATTCATCTAGGTGAAAACAACACACCAGATACATGTGATTATCTTTGAGAATGTCATGTATACACATAAATATTTGCATATATATTTATGTATATACACACATAAAACACTGGTTATATGTCATTCTTTTTATGACCCACGACATTTTTAATGACATCCAACAGGCAGGGAGAAAGAGCATAAGCCATAAAGACGGGAGAAATTGTTTTATAGAACAAGACAATTAACAATCACGAAGAAAGGACTAAAAACAAACAATTATATCAGGAAACGGAAGGCACTTATGAGAAGAAAACCTCAGTGTCAAAAAGATTTTAGAGAAGCTGAATATTCCTCAATGGCATAATATACAGGACCCAGGAAAACCGTGTTGAAGTTAAAATAAGAGTGTGGAGAAATTAAAGCAAAACATGTCTCTCCATCAGAGAATAAATAATAAGAAAGCATCTATAGACTTAAAAAAGTGAAAAGCAAAAATTGTGACAATGTCAGAATATTTCATAAATTTAATGAACAAGGTGGAGAAAAATATGGGAAAAAGAAAGGCCTACACTTCCCTTGGAAGTTCTTAAGACTCTGACAAAGCAAGATGGGAGTGTGTTGTTTTCTCCTACAACTGTAATTACTTTAAAAAGGTTAACAAAATGACTGCTAAGCTGGGGAACCCCAAAGGACAGAAGGGTAGGCAACAACTTTGCAAAAATAAGATAATGTAAGTTAATTAGGAGTCTAACTACAGAATCTCCAACGAGGTGTGCCACAGCAATGCACCCTCTGCAGCTTTTCATGAAGTTATCACAGCTGAAGCAAGTGTCTGGAGAGCGAATACGATAGGAGATTTCCTTAGATAATGTGGAGCAGAGCCCCTAGATGTGGTCCCAGATACACGTGGAGTGTGAGCAAGATCTAAACCTTTGTTTATCTAAGCCCCTGAGATTTGGGGGTTGTTTGCAACTGCAGCAGAACCTGGTCTGTCCTTACTGATAAAACGAGGGCAAAGAATACATCTCCTTCCTCTGAAGCATTCTCGCTGTAATTATTGTGCAGCCAAGAGCAAACTTCATCATATATGTGTAATACAGCCGAGGGTTCTGAATGCTGGTTGTAATGTCAAGTGAAAAACTGGTTGCATTTCCTTAGAGATTACGGTGTTTCGAAGAGGTAATTGGGGAAATTAGACACCAGTGATTGACTGCGGGCATCATATTAAAACTTAATATTCTGCAATTATAAAGAAAGACAGGGGTGAAGGTCACATAACAAGGGATACACTCCAAGTACCATTCAAGAGTGTGTGTTCAGGATGAATAGCATCTGTAGAGGGGGGCTCAAAACAAAAAGAGAGAATGAACAAGAAGTTACAGTAGCAATGGTGAAGACCAAAGCAGATCAGCATTTTCGAATACAGAGCCTATTTCATTCTGTTTGAAATCTGGAGAGCACCTGCCTATGAGCTTGCCTACTACTGTGTGGAAGGCATAGGTCTCCAGTTCCAGCATCCAACCAACAAACGCTGGCAGTAAGTTGTGGTGGGGAAGGATCAGAGATAACCAAGGATGAGCCTGCAAGACACTGTATCCAAGAGATTCCAGAAGGAATAGCAAAAGCAGATTTTTCTTAACCAAAAATAAAGAAGCTCAACAAGTAGTCAAAGATGATGTTACTGGTTTCTTGTTTAACAGGTAAATGAACCAGCTCTGGAGCCCCCTCAAATCTTTCGCAGTTAGCTTGGATTGGAAATTTCCATTCCATTTCCACAAATAATTTAAGTG
Source organism: Callorhinus ursinus (assembly GCF_003265705.2). Taxonomy (NCBI): domain Eukaryota; kingdom Metazoa; phylum Chordata; class Mammalia; order Carnivora; family Otariidae; genus Callorhinus; species Callorhinus ursinus. Next base: position 6,103,292 of record NW_027397089.1, read on the forward strand.
CGTCAGAAAGTGATATCTACCAATCTACACTGGTACTCACACTGGTGAAGGAGGACTTTTGTGTTCTCCTTTTATATGTCTCAGCATTATTTGAAATTTGTACAAAGGACATGTATTACAGAGAACAAGGTTTGACATCTAATGGTTAGACAATCAGGCACTGAAGAAAGATAATGGGAAATGCAGCCAAGTAACACATAAAAGAGTGTACAGTATGTGACAGATTACGGTTGGGCTCACCTGAATGTCTGGAGGGAGTAGAGAGGGTCTCATCTGAGCTGTAGTCCGAGTTGTTGCTTAGAACCATTTCTGACCATGCATCAGTCTTAAATAGTAAAAAGGTACAGAAGGAGAGACTGCTCGGCATCTCAAGTCCCAAGATAGTCACGCAGTTGTTTAAGGGTGACTTTGAACAGGTTTGGGAGCAAGTAAAAAGAGAGATACAAGAAATTTAGAAAGAGAAATACAAGAAATTTAGATCGGGAGACCACTTAAGGCATTCCAAGTGAAACAAAAGATGTCACCAAAAAACCAGAGGGGCAATGGAAATGATTCAGACAAAGGATTTCATGTATCAAATTTTTCTGGACAATGTAGTGTTCATAAAAATATATTGATTGGTTCACAGAGGACTGAGGTAGAAAGAGCTTTGATATGGGTTTAAGGCACAGGGTGTTAGGCAGCGACCCCCAATGGGGTGTTCCTAGCTAAGTGACCCCATCTCAAAGAGAAATGGACGTTAAGGTCAGTTGTCAGGGGGAATCCCACCTTTGAAAGAATCTGTGGTATCTTCTCCCCACCCCCACGAGATAGAAAATGACATTTTCTTCTTTCAGTTGTTTTTCAGTGACCTCCATAGTACACTTGAGAGAGTGGAGGGATGTTAGGGTCATAACTCAACTTGCGAACTGTGTGAAGCAAGGTGAAAGTTTTCTCAACACTGGAAAATCTAAGAATTTGTCTCACACACAGAACTTCGAGTGCCGGACTATGAAGAAATTGACGTTTTTACCTAAAATAACTGTTCAAACTGTACTTTTGCTACGTTTTATAAACATCAGAAGGGCACCACTGACACCCAAGTGAAAACTCCCCACCTTGGCCAAAATGGTTTCACATAAAAACAACTTCCCTACCAAGTAAAACTTTCTGCACTCCTTGTGCCCAGGGGAATTAGGGGCAGGAGAGCTAGTGCCTTCTTTGCAAAGAAGCAAAGATTTTAACTCCAAGTGGGAAAGATGCTTTTAGGCTGAAATGCTGCTGGCTTTACCATCTCTCTTTTTCTCTTGGGAGCGAAGTGGGTACCTCCCAAATTCACCCAGCAGCAGCCCCACACCGTGATTTGTCTGTTGTCCACCTTTTAACTCGCTCTGTATAAACATTTCCCCCTCGCCCGCAGACAGCCGCCCACCTCCGCCTGCCTCCCTGCTCGCTGGCCTCCCCTCCCCAGGCTTCAGCTGGAGGAGCGCCTCGCAAACAACTCAGTGCTTTGGGGCTCAATGTTCTTCACGCCTGCCAGTTCTTTCAGGAGGTCGTTTACACGCTTGGCTCTTACTTCAATGAGCTACTCGGGAGCAGCCAGTGAAAAGTGCTTTTACTCCTGAAAAATATTGGAGCGCTTTGTTGCAAATGGTGGGTGAATCCATGGTCCCCCATCCTTACAGATAATGGCCAACCCAACGCGACTGAACTGAGGCCACTTCCGGGGTGATCGTATTCCCATAAAGGGTGACTAGACAATTTCAGCTCCCAGATTATGTTTTAGAAATCATTTGCATGTTCTCTCGATTCATCAAACCTCGTTTGGCCCTGCCTACCTGTCCACCCTCTTGTCTGTAAATTGCCATGGTGCATAACTCTTAATGGGCCAAAGAAGGCCCACAAAGCTAACTTTTACTCATTACATCCACATAGAGCGTATGAAGAAAAACACCCCTTTGCACACACCCTTTAGAAAAGGCATAAATTTTCACAGGAAAAATATTTCCAGGAGAGTTCTATGTATTTCTTTACTCAGTTGTAATGGCAATATTATCGAATTAGTTTGTCCTGCCTCCAACTGTATATTTTCATTTGGTCCTTTTTCTCCTTAAGTGTACTATAAAAAGATGATTAATCAAAAAGGAGGGCTCCCTTTGATTAAGAAAGTTAGTTATGAGTGGCTAACTTGATGTAGGTGGGAGGTTTCACTCAGCCATTTTATTTTCTTCTCCATGGGAGAGCTAGCAAAATGGGCCGTAGGAAATACTACAAAGAAGGAATCACTGCAGTAGTAAAAACCTTAAAAGGAAACTTCAACTTCCACTGCCATCATCAATAAGCAATGCCGAGAATGTTTCTTTGTCTACATTTTATTGCACATTTAATGGGCCTCCAAGTGCTATACAAACATTAAATATGTTTCCAAAATCCCATGATGGATTGTATAAGTAATCACCGTAAATTCATGCTCATTTCAGGACAGGGAAGCTGAGTCAAACCTGAATTGTAAGAAAGGAAATTGTTTTCATTATTGTGGAATTTACTCCTGGAGTCCCACAAAAAGCATTAAAAAAAAAAAAAAAAAAAAAGGCAGTGCTGGGAGCATGTGCTTTGCAGCCAGAATGCCTTGGTGAGATGCCTGGTTCTGCCTTCTTGCAAGTCGGGTGAGCATGGCAAAGTGTTTGTCTGCTTTGTGCCTCAGTTTTCTCATCTGTAAAATGGGGATAATAATGGTACCCTCTGTCAACTATTAGTTTTGACGATTGAGTCAATTTTCAAGAACTTCTTAAAATAAGGCTTTCCTTACATAGTAGTTCCTGTAGGGTAGTAGCTGTTGTTCTTTGGTATGGGACATCAGAATGTATAAATTCTCAGCAGAAGAAAGAATGTTGAACAGAGAAAGTATGCACAAGGTATGTATTTAGCCTTCTCAGCTCTCATGCATGTCTGTGTCTACACACCTTCAAGGGTGCTTCCCTGGCTGAGGCAAAGAGTGTGCCCCACATGGAAGTCATCTTTAATTTTATCCCAAGACCCTCACCTCTCGGGCATTCTTTTTCTGGTGTGCTGGAGAAAAGCTTGGGTAACAACACTCTTCTTCCCCTGAAGAGAGAGTCTAGCTGTCCTTTACAAGGCCAGGTTCAAGACCATTTTTCCCTGCTAGAATATCTCTGACTCTTTGCCACAGTTGTGCCCACCTTGGTCAGGATCGAGGAGAAAACCTAATGTTATAATTTGTTCATTGTCTCATGAACTGAACATGAAACTTGAAACACATTGCTGTTTCTAAAAGTTTGGTCCTCCCTCCCAAGCCAGGCCCTGTGCCCTTCACACTCGGTGGCCTCTCCTCCTGACCTGGCACGCAAAGGAACAATGAACTTGGCACACACCAAGTGCACACGTTTTCTCAGCACAAGTTACCCCTATGTGTCCAGTGATCTCCTCATGGGCCCCAGAGATTCTCCATCTGGCTGCGTTCTTTGCAGCATGGTTGGAAAGTCAAATGAAGCCGAATGTTCTCCTAGCGCTACCATAGTCACTTGCACACATGGGCATCTGGCTTTCAGGTAGTTTCTATATGTCCCACCCTTATGAGAAGGGATGAGTGACAATCTTTCTAGCCCCAGTCCTCTCAGGTGTAAAACAGCACTGATAAAAGACATCCACCTCAGTTGTTGTGGGTATTAAAGAAGATATAGCCATCTCTTATATTTAGTACGATTATTTTTAATGCTCAGTACAGTCGGCCCTGAAACAACACAGGTTTGAACTGGGTGGATCAGCTTATATGTGGATTTTTTTTTTTTTTCACCACCAGCATCCCCTTTAATAAAATGTGGAAGGTTGCGTGACCGGGGGCGGGGGGGGGAGTGAAATATGACCATTTACAACCACAAAAAACCTCTGTACATGTCTAGCGCCTGGCAGAGGGGAGGGCAGGCAGGGCAGCGGCGGGTGGGGCCAGCCCTATTTGTAGAGGATGTCGTAGTGTCCAGGCCGATAGAGGAGGTACACCTTGGGCTCGGAGCCCTCGGGAAAGATGTGCGGGTTGGTGGTGCCGCCCTCGCCGCGGTCCATGTACTCCACCTGGATGGAGACGCTGAGGGCCTGGGCCAGCGCGATGATGTGAATGTGGTCGCTCTCCTTGCACATGGGCTCCACCTCCTGCTGACAGAACTCCTTGACCGTCCGCCCCCCCTCGATGAAGTGCTCGAAGAACTTGCTCTCCCGCTGCAGGTAGCCTGAGGTGAGCAGCCGCAGGTACACCACCAGGTAGTCCGAGGTGCTCTGGTAGTTGAAGGAGGCCAGCAGGTCAGCTACGGAGGTCTGCTTCTCCACCTGCTCGATCAGGTCCATGAACGTGTTGTGGAAATCCTCGATTGTGAACTCGGTAAAGCCCTGGGACACCAGGTCCTCTTTGCTCTTGGCAGACACGGCCTTAAACCGCTGCAATTCCTTGCTGTCGTCCAGCAGCGCCTCCAAGTGCGAGAATCCGAAAGCTCGGTAGAAGCAGTTTCCGTCGGGCCTGGTCTTGCGGATGTATGAGTACTTTTTGTGGAGGTCCTTGATCTTCTGTTGATAGATGTTGTCTATAGATCTATAGATAGATTTTTTTTTTTTTGGACAAATACAGTGCAGCACTATAAATATATTTTCTCTTTCTTATGATTTTCTTAATAATGCTTTTCTCCCTCTTATTGTAAGAATACAGTATATGATATGTATAACACAAAATATTAGTGTTAATCACCTGTTAATGTTACCAGTAATAGTAGGCTATTAGTAGTTATCCCTATGGATAAGATTGCGATACTGAATCATAGAATTGCCCTTGTGTTCTGACAGTGTTCTATCTAGGGTAAACTCTCCCTTCTTTGCCCTTCCCTGAAATTATCAATCAAAACCCCAAGTCCTATAATATGCTCTAACACCCTCTTACTGGTTCTTTAGGATTTACATACTCCCTTTTCCCCCCATTTCTTTCTTCTTCTTTTTTTTTTTAGACACTCCCTTACTTTCAAGAGTAATAAGCTCAACTCATCCAACTACAGAAGTGGTCCTTGATGTCATTGGCTTCAGGGCATTGACAGTCGTCATTGTTGACTCCCTGCCACCACTGCCCTTGAAGGATGCTGCCATCCCTACAACTATCTCCCTACTTCTTTGTGTCACTAGATCCAAAATGACTTCGTGTCATTAGTAACCACATGGGTACATCTGACTGGATGATAACTCTAGCAGGAGGGAAAATGAGAAACTGGTGTTTTTCGATTTCTTTGCATCCCACCAAGACTCAGAGAGAAGAGAATTTCTCAAACATAGTAAGGACATTTAGAAGGAGAGAGAGGGAGGGAAGGAGAGAAAAAAGGAGGGAAGGAAGGGAGAGGAGGAAAAGAAAAGAAAGCCTGATACGTTACTGTTAAAGTGACTCCCACAAAAAAGTGACAGTGAGCTAGAGAAAGAGAGAGGGATTGCATTGTACCCCCAAAATCCTGACCTGAGAAGATGTCCCTTCCTCCAGCTCCCAGATACGCCGTGGTGGTACAGGCAGAAAACCGGGATGGAGCGCTAGCTACACCGCTGTTTGTTCCCTAGTGACAAGCTAGTCTTTTGGTTTCTCTTCTGTGTCAGTGAGGATTATGTTTGACCACGCAGATCAGGGAAACCCAAATAGCAGTGGTTTAAGTCAGATACAAGTTTCATTCCCTTTTAGTGGTAGTGTCCGTGGTGCTCAGCTCCCCTCTACTTGCTGCTTCATCATCCCTAGCACATCTAAGTTCCAGGAGCAAATCTCTTCACCTTGTTATCTTTACATGTATATCTCAGCAAGCAGAAGGAAGAAATGACCAAGAAGTTCTCCTGCTTCCCTTCTCCTCTCAGGAAGTCTTCCTAGAACTCACATACAACACAGAATTATATATCTGAATGGTCAGACCTTAGTCACAGGCCTACACTAAACTGAATGGGGGACAGGGTGCTGGAGAAGCTAGACATGTAGCTGGGCAAAATGTCAAGAGGAATGGCAGAATGGTTGTTGGAGCAGCACCTAGAAGTCCCAGCCACAACTCATTTTAAAACTTTCAGTGCACTTGAATGAGCAAATGTATGTGAACTACAGTAACATACCTGCTGAAGAAAAATGTATCACCTTCAGAAACATGTACTAAGTTGTCTCAGCCAGCTCCCTGGAATGCTTAATTCCCTACTACCAGATTCACTAATCAGCTATACCCTGGACCTTTAAGGCCATGGTTAGCCTTTTCCTTCTTTTTCTAAATTCTGTTTTCCCAGAACTAGAGGAAGTGACATTGTTAAAGCTGACTCCTTACAACCCAATCAAGAAGGATAAAAAAGAGTTTGTTTTAAAAAGAAGATGAAAGCTAAATTAACAAATATGAAACATATTTATTTCACTTCATTCTCTGCCAGAATGTACATTTGCTGTGGTACAGATAAATGGTTCTCAAATTGTGATCTCAGGGCTATTGGTGGTCCCATATGTCCTAGGTGGTCCTGTGGCTAATTACAAATATGTTCTAAAATTCAGGCTAAATGTTTGTTTTAAATTTGTTTTAATTTACTTGATGAATTTAAATCAAAATATAAGAATCAATATTTTAAAACTGTAACCTCAGCAATGATTATTAATTTGAGAAAAGATTTCTCAAGATTTTGTGTGTGTGTGGTAGTAGGGTAGGTGGTCCAGTGGGTCTTGCCCAATCTTCCTGTTCTGCGACTGCAAAAAAATTGAAGGGATAGAGTCTATCCTCTTTAGCAGAGGGTGATCCATGGGGCTATAAGACTAAAATCATCAGTTGTAGAGGACCCAACAGTAAGCTTGATGTCAAAATACAAGAATCCATGTAGGGTCTATGAAATGAGCTTTCTGCGGGAATGGACCTACAATAGCCTACCTTTATTGTGAATTAGAGTCATGTTATCATTATGCAGAGACCAACAAAGACACCCTTAAAATGTAACCAAGGTTAAAGAGGTCAGTTTAAGCTTGAAAATTGTAGTATTACTACCAAACTGGGGAGTAAAAACACATGATAGGTTGATAGAATTAAAAAGAAAAAAAGTATTTGAGAATAAGAAGATTGTAGGTTTATACAGTTTTGTTGTGTTTTTCAGGGAAGAGGGTATGCCAAATAAGTCACACTGTTGTTCATACTGGATTGGTTGTTCCATCAATCAACTTTTGCTCATGGCATTATTTCTTATACTACACCAACCCTATTGTAATTCTGGATTCAGCAGGTAATTGTCTAATTTTTTAAAATTTTTATCTATTTATTTGAGAGAGCGAGAGAGAGGCAGAGGAAGAAGCAGACTCCCCACTGAGCAGGGAGCCCCACGTGGGGCTCCATCCCAGGACCCTGGCATCATGACTGGAGACAAAGGTGTAGACGCTTAACTGACTGAGCCACCCAGGTGCTCCATAATTTTCTAATTTTAATTTGGTTTCACAAGAGATACCAATCCTTGATCAAAATGTGTGTGTATGTGTAAATTTGCACTTGGGCTTTAAAATTGGCTACTTTTAATTCATTCTTTTATTCATTTATGGTGCTTTACCGGGCACCTACTTAGCTCTAGAGACTGTGTTAGGTACTGGAGATTCACTAGTAGTCTCATGGAAGATAAGATCCTATGGACCAAATTTACAATATATGAATAAATAAAAATATATTTCTGAACCATGGATGACCAAACTTGGTAGTGTCATTCTGTAAAGCCCTTCTTGAAATAGCTTTCCTGGCCTTATGGTTTGCCTTAGACTGGGTTACCTCAAAAGCAGAACCTAAAATAATGGCTATAGTCAGGTACCTAAATTTGAGATGCAATTCTAGAAATCAGCTGTCAAAAGCAGGAGTAAGGATGGGCAGAGAATAAGAAAAAGTCATTAAGAAGATGTATTACTGAGTTGGCCCCAGTATGGGAAAATGGAGCTCAATTCTGTGGAATTCTCTGGAGGAGCCTGATGAAATACATGTCTAGATGGCTCACATTTGGGTCAAGGATGGCTCCATGGGTCAACTTCCCTGCTTTTCTAGAGTCTGCATGCACAAGTGCCAAGCCCATGTCCATGAGCATCCCATGCTGCAGCAGCTGAAGCCCCAGGATGGGAGGTAAGAAGTATGCAGCAACGATCTGGGGAAAAAGCACTCTCAGGTTACACCTGATGAAGTGTGGAGGCCGACACAGAACTGATTGCTACAACAATGGCTGGTCATGGTAGGAAGTGACTCCGAGAGGATGTGGAAAAATGCACAAGAAATGGCCTATAAATTATTCTGTGACAATGACAGTGGTCAGTAATGTGATAATCATCTTGTTCCCAGAATATCTTCACTATCTCCAGCTACCACCTCCGCCACGTCGGCCGCCTCTACCGATCTCCCTCACTACCAGCTCTACCACCTCCAGCTTCACCATCATGATCTCCTTCACTACCACCTTCACCACCACTGCTCCCCCGCCATGAATACTGCAGCCAGTCCCTTCCCTCCACCAGGAGAGCTGCCAACACTACTGTTAGACTACACAGCCACCTTCTTCCACCACCACCGAATATAAGTGACACCCAGACTGAGAGCATCACAAAACTCTATTCGGAATGTTGCTTCTGAGCATTTCTAATTCTTAATAAACAGTCTTTAGTCTTGGACTAAAAGTTCTTGCAGTAACTTAAATTAGGGAAGATTTGTTTCAGTCCTTAAGTAACAGTCAAGTGTTAAAAGGTTTTTAAATTTTGCTACATAATAATTTGGAAGTGGAAGAAGAAAAAAAATCCTTGAACTCTTTGTAAACTTGATATCATCACCAAAAGATACTAAAGAAACAATCAGAGGTTTAGACGAATTTTTGTACAAGAGTGTTAATTGCAGCATTATGTAGGATGATGAAAACTGGAAATAATCTAGTTTTCCAACAATTATATTATGGTATAATAAATCATGGTGTATATTTGAAAGGAGAAAAATAATGGTATGGGATAAAGTTCATGCTATATTACCAATGAAAAGGGTATGATAGAAGAGCTAGTGATCTACCCAATATCTATTCTCCCATTCTCCCTTTCCTTCTTATCAAAGAAACCTCGACTTTATCAGGACTGGCAATGTGCCCAACTAAAAGAACACTTGCTATCATCCCTTGAAGATGCCTGCAGGGATGATGATTCAATACCTGGGAATAAAGCACCCATCTTTCAAAGGTGAGGATAAAAGCTGTATGTTCTGAATGGATGAGCAGAAAGCTGGAATGAGCCTAGATCCTAAGGACTTCAAGAGCTAGACCAGCCCTAGTCTGCCTATACTCAGAACTTTTTTTTTGTTTTGTATGCAAAGCAAAAACCTCTTTTTCTTAAGCCACTATAGTTGAGCTCTGTTAGGTGAGCCAAACATAATATTAAGTAATACCTACATGTTCTGCAATGTTTTTTGAAAAATGGTTTAATTGAGATAGTTTGCATACCATAAAATTCACTTGTTTTAAGTGCACAATTCAATGAATGTTATTTACAGAGTCGGCAACTTGTTTTCATTTTATAATTTTCACTTAGTTTTCTTATCATTTTATAGATAGTACGTATGGATCTGATGTATTCTTGTTAAATTCTTGTATACTGATTATTTCAACTCGATAACAGGACACAATTCCTCTGCCCAGGGTGTTAGGTCTGGCCACCTAATGAAATGAAATGTGCCTATAAGCAACACACATTTCTTCTAAGTAGAAGCTTTAAGATTCAATGTCTGCAATTCAGCACTTTCTTTCCATCTGCCATAGTGACTGGTAATGCTCTAAACAATGGCTGCTAAATCCACCTGAGTCCCAGCGTGTGGAGGACACAGAGCACAGCCCCTAGTTGAGCTGGATGAATATGTGAATATCACGAGTGAAAAATAAAATAAAGCTTTGTTTATTTAACCTACAGAGAATTTGAGCCTGTTTTCTCATAGCAGTATAACCTAGCCCATTCTGCTGGGTAGAGTATTATACACGAAGACTATACCTTCATTTGCTCAATCATGCCCATATTGATTGCCATTTTGTTCAGCTTGAATTTTTTTCCTACTTATAAACAACACTGAAATGAATATCCTTGTATATTTATGTTTATGCATATTTGAACTGTCTTAGAATAGATACAGTACTAGAAGTCAAATTATGGGATCAAAAAATATGCACATTTTGTATTCTAAAGTTATTACCAAATTGCTTCCAAAGAAAAGTTTGGAATATTCTTCCTCACAGATCGTGCCTGTATCCCCAGTCATAACACTAATAATAGATAATATCATTATTTTCACTTTTGCTAATCTGATAGGCAAAATATTTTATTGTCTTTAAACTTCTCTGGTAGTGAGAGCATTTATTTTCATATATTTGCTGGTTGTTTGAATATCATCTTTTTAATTTACTTGTTTTATCATGAAGTGCTTACTTTGACCTTACCTTTATCCTCGTAGATTGCTTCTTTTCTTCTGGATTTATAGAAGCTCTTTAGTATACTCTGAATATTAATCTTTATATTATGTGATGGGATATTTTCTACAGCTCAGTCTTGCATTTTTATGTTTCTTGAATGCAGAACTTTAAAAATATTATGTAATTAAATCTATCATTTTATTTTATAGCTTCTAGGTTGGGGGGGGAGAAAGCCTTTTCCCTGTATGATTTTTAAAATTCTTTCATTTCCTTTTAATACTTCTATAATTTTATTTTTACATCTCACACTTGCAATCCATCAGGATTTTTTTTAAAGGAATGACGTGAGCTGGATAAAGCATTTTAATATAGCACTTTCCAAATAGATTACTAGTTTTTCCCATGGCATTATTTCTCCTACTGATTTAAAATGCCACCTTTGTCATAATCAAAATTAATAAGTATGAAAAGATTAATGACTGAATCTTGTTCTGTTTCAGTGATCAATTTCTCTATTCTTACACCAGTACCCCCCTATTTTAATTAAGCAAGACCCTCATAATTGTTCTACTTTTGAATCTTTTCCTATTAACTATTCTTTCAGATAAATTTGAGAACCAACTCTTCAAATTCCATACAATATCCCATTCGAATTTGGAGCTTAGGTATAGTTTATAGATTACTTTGGAGTAATCTGACATCTGCAATATTCCCAACCAAGAACATGGCATGCCCTTCCGCTCATGTAAGCCTTCTTTTATTTCCTTGGTAAAGATTTATAGTTTCCTTCATAGACGTCTTGTACATTTCTTGCTCCATTTTTTAATGGATTATTTTTGACATCTTGTTTCCCCAGGTTACAAGACAGAAATGAAGTCATTAGACTGAGGCAGTTGCTTCAGTTCAGATGCTTTGGTTTCACTCCTGTATTTAATGTTTAGAAAATGTCTATTTATTTCTTCCTCTCTACTCAAGCAAAGCATTATCTTTCAATTGCGACAGTTTGGACCAACACATCACATTTGACCTGCACATTTTCTTTCATCTGATCCGTATTTATGTTTTGCTGCATGAATGATGACAGGGTAGTTGATCTCAATTGGCTCAGTTCTAATCAGCCAAATGGTTTTTGCATTCTTTTGCTGTTTTAAATGATGGCTCCCTTCGAGTATGTTAGTTTTTAAATCACATGGAAATTCTTTTTGCACAACATGATATTACATTTATATTAAACCCTTAAGGGCAACAATGTAGTACATATTGCACACATGGGCTTGCAGGCATAATTTAGAGCCTCATCATACATGGGAAAAGGAAGGTTGGATTCCTCTTAGAAGAAGAGGTATTGGCATATTTTGTTAAGATGCAACAGGTTAGTTAGTAATGATGAAACAGCCAGGACTGGAGCCTACTCCCATTCATTATTGGGATTCTTTAACTACCAGGCTTTCACAGAAACAGAAATTCTAAAATTCACTTTGAATTTCATGTGCTAGCCTGCTACCTTCTAAAATGTTACAATGATGTTTGTTTTTTTATTTTTAATTTTTTTATTGTTATGTTAATCACCATACATTACATCATTAGTTTTTGATGTAGTGTTCCATGATTCATTGTTTGTGCATAACACCCAGTGCTCCACGCAGAACGTGCCCTCTTTAATACCCATCACCAGGCTAACCCATCCCCCCACCCCCCACCCCTCTAGAACCCTCAGTTTGTTTTTCAGAGTCCATTGTCTCTCATGGTTCGTCTCCCCCTCCGACTTACTCCCTTTACAATGATGTTTATTGAGGATTTTTTCTCTCTTCCATGTTTCAAATATATATTTGTTTCTGTTTTTGAAGTTCCACGTATCTAAGTGGTATACTAAGATTTGTTTGAACTGACACAACATCTGTGATAGCAAGAAAGTACTTTGAAAGTTCTTACCTTTCTTTACTTTCCATCCATTTTTTTTCCTTCTCTTTCTCTCTCTCTATAATTATTTTGTTTCTTTTCATTGTTTTCACTTTTCAAGTATAAATAGGAGACACATGGATTCCTCAGCCCCTCATTGGAGACTAGAATGGCTTCAGACACAAATTAAGGCTGCATGGACAGAAATGTGAGTTTCCTTAACTGTCAACAATGGCACAACTTCCCAGGGGTTTCTGTGTTCACCATTGACCTGTTTCATATGTTGAATTATATCCTCCCAGAAGCTACGCTGAAGTCCTAACCCCTAGTACCTCCAAATGTGAACTCTTTGGAAATAATTACAGAAGTAATTAGTTAAGATGAGGTCATGTTTGAGTAGAGTGGGCCCTAATCCCATATGACTGGTGTCCTTATGAGAAGACCACCACATGAAGAAGGAGGCAGAGATTGGAGCACTGCATCTACAAGGCAAGGCATGGCAGATGTCACCAGAAGCTAGGCTAGGAGAGAGGCATCGAACAGTCTCCCTCCGTGCCCTCAGAAGAAAACGGTAGTGCCAACATCTTGACTTCAGACTTCTCGCATCTGGAGCTGTGAAAGAATAAATTTCTATTGTCTTAGGCAAGAACCCAGGTTGTGGTGCTTTGTTATAACACGTTAGGAAACAAATATACCCTGCTTAAGCATGTAAATATTCGTTCTTTCTAGTGTGCAAATCTGGAGCCCAAGTTCTTCCTTTCTCCTCTGTCTCCTCCAAGATCCACATAGTGTATTGTAGAACCAGATATTCTGGACGTATATTGTACTTTACTGCAGTAGGGAGCACTTCAGGATAAAAATCTAAACTAGTAGATGAGCTACAAGTACTCAGTTGGCCATAAATCTAACTTGATACATGCTAGCTTTGGTAGTTTGAATCTGCTTCATCCCCCAGGCCAGTGGCTACCTCCTGGGAAGGATTTGCCCTTTAGATTTCCTTCAAGCCATATCTTTAGCCCCAGGATGAGCTGTCCTGTCCATACCTGTGTGACCCACTAACTGGATCACTGAGATTCTGTTTCTAGAACTCTGTGGCAAGTCTCTCTCTCATGAAGTACTATAACATGGATGGACATGCATTAGTTAGGGCTCATATCTCGGATCAATTCCTAGAAAACCTTGCCTTTGCTGCACCCAGCCTTGCTCACTGTCATCTTTCACACCTGCTGGTCTTCTAACTGCCTGCCATTTGCCTCTATTTTTATGATCCATCTTTCCTGTATGCTTGTGTGTATGTGTGTGTATGTGTGTGTGTGTGTGTGTGTGTGTGTGTGTGTGTACTTATTTTTAACTTGTTTAAATTCAGTCCTACCCCCACACATCCCATGTTCCTCGTGGGAGTCTTTTTACTGACTTCACAGTCCTATGCATGCATTCAAAAAGTATATCTCTCCTGGCTCACTATAAAACTGAAACCTCCGAATCCCTTATTTTATTCAACATGCATAAGATTTCACTGGGGGAAAGGAGGGCTGCCATTGCCTCCAGCACACACAGGATCAGGGAGGATCTTCATCACTAGAATACATAAATAGTTCATGGGCAAGCTTCTTCGTGAAAAAATTATTTTATGATATAAAGAACCCCACAGGGCACTGTTTGATCTAAGACACATATGCAGCATTTTTGGTGAAGTCAGTGGAAATCTACATGGGTCCCCTGATGGAAGGAATTAAATTCAAGAGAGGATGAGATAATTTCACCAGATGCCATATATTTCCCATGAAAAACTGGAAATCATGAAATAAGATTAGAAATGGGGAAAATGCTTGCAATATCGGACATCCTTCAGCAGGAGCCATTTGAGGATAAGCAACAGGCTTTTTTGTCAATAGAATGTTTGAAAGAGAAGAGGACACTTAGGTCATTTTGGAATTATTTAGGAGTTTTTCTATCGAAATATTTCCTCTCTCTAAGAACTCAGACCACCAGCCTGTTGGTTTTCTTTGTCAAATTCTACAGGATACTTCACGGGACAAAACAGGAAAATAGATCACCAACAAGAAACAACCGTCCAAAAATGGATTTCCAGAATTTACCCCAGGTGTGATATGGCCATAAGAAGTGCATGATTTTGAGGAGGGTAACTGGCACATGACGGGCTCCCAGGCCTGGGGTGTAGGACCCAGCTCCGGGGAATAGCATAAGGGAGAGAAATGGGGGCTGTGTCTACTCCCTTAGCCTTCCAAAAGGAATGGGAGACTTAGGCAAGATTTCCCCCAAGGTTGTGCATCTAACTGACTGTGCTTCCTTGATCTGCCTCTCCTCTTCCCCAAACCTCCCACCTGCGGGGCACTGACAAGCTATCTGTGTGATCAACTCCATGGCTGGAATCTGTGGAAGCAGCCTTTCCTGACAGACCCTTTCTGCTGCACTCCAGCCTCGACCATGAAGGTTAGTGGGGACACTGCTTTCAGTCTGAGTTTTAAGCTTGTTGAGTGAAGTAGTCTGAAGAGACAGCATGTCCATGTCGACACAAGCTCCAGTTCCTTGCCTTACCTAAACTAGATGTGGAAAGGGCTGGACTTTCCACTTCTAGATCAAACGTAGCCAATTTAAAGTTAACTCAAATATGAAGGGGTGATTGTTGGATATAGGGGAGTATAACTGCAATTTTACGTTATAAATACATAATAAAGCTATTATATAAACGTAAGTAAGCATTGCCCTCAGGAAGAGGTCCAAACTCGTTAGCTAGGCCATAAAAAGTCTCTGCCTGCTTTTCCAGCTCTGACCTGGCTTCTCTGACTCGTCCCACGGTGCCTTCCAGCCAAACCAAACTTCTGGCAGTTGGCCAAAAGTGTAGCTTCAACCCTTCCTTTTCCTTTTAATGCTCATCTCAAGATCCACCCGCCCCCTCCCACCCTAAGTAATTCTTCCTCTTCCTTCAAGGTAAGAATTGCAGATTTACAGCCCTTCCATTCTAGAATGTCCTCCCTGAGCCCCCAAAATTTGGAGGGAGGTTCACTCTCTGTGTGAACTCCAATCCAAGCGCTTGCTACTTTGAAATGTTCTGTTAACTTGCCTGCCGCGCCTACTAATCTGAAACCTCCCTGAGGACAGGGACTGGGGTCTCAGTCACCATGGCATCCCTAGCACCCCGCATGGTATCCAGGAACAGTAGGTATCGATTATTCTTCTTCAAGACGAACTCCCCTCAGAGCATTTATGTAAACTACATCATCAGGCAAATTTTCTCAGTATATTATATCCTTCCAGTTAAAAAATGTTGTGACTGGCTGGTGTCTGTGAGTCACCATGTTTAAACCAAGACTTGGATTGGAAGCAACAGGGGTGAGGAGAAGTTCAGGTTAGCATAAATAAAACAAAACGAAACAAAACAAAAGACTCTGAACTGTGATTTCATTGTCTGTTGAATGGAAATAATGTAGATAATAATATTTCTTTTCCTCACAGAGTCATGGTGAGGTTAAATGCGATAACCCACGGTAAGCCTTCTAGTAGAGCACCTGGTGCAAAGTCAACAACAATTGTTAGTTTAAGGAATGATAGTATAATAGAGTCTTCGAGGTCATTTATCACAGCCTCCTCTCCCCTAGTGCAGGAAGGGCCTTGGCTGAGGGTTGTTCACTCAGCGTCTGTCAGAACACCCGATGGGCTCAAGTCCTTATAAGAAAGTTCCTCCTCCCCCTGAGCTGAAATCCACCTACTATATACATCAATCTACCATTCTCTATCTGGAGAAGTCAGATTCATTTTCTTTTTATTTTCATCGATTTTATCTACATAAGTAACATACAAACATATTCCCTTTCTTAAAAACTTAAAACATTACAGTTAAGTTCCTTTTCCCCACATTCTTTTCATTTTCAGAGCCCATCACCTTTGTACATGTCAACTTTCCAAAAGTTTCTCTCCTTGCCCTCTCTGCTCCAACTCTTCATGTAACCTAGGCTAAATTCCCATCTCCTTCATCATAGTTTAAGATTTCTGGTATGAAAGTCTCCACCATCTAGTGGCCTTCCTCTGACCATACCCAAATCATCAATGTTAACCTCTGCAATGTGTTGTCATTTCAGAAAATATCTAAAAGCCTACACAGGAACAGCTAAAAGTTGTTATATCTGGGAAGAGAGAATGAAGTATGGTAAAAGAGGAGGAAAAGATTGACTTTCTTTTTCATTTAATACCTTTCTATAGTGTTTGAATTTTTTTTTGCCATGAATGTATTAATTTTATAGTTCAAATAAATGTAGCTAAAATTTAGTTAAATGTATTTAACTAAGAAAAATTCTTTCTTACTATCAAAGTATAAAAATCAACATATAAGAGATTTGAGGGAAAAAAAGTGCATATTCCTGAATAGGCTTTTAAACCAATTAAATGGACGAACATTTCCAAAGGGCTATCTGTCACTCAGAAAAGGGAGGAGAAAAGTCATCCAAAGAAGCTGAAGAATGAAAGTATCTAAATCAAATGATTTCAGTGAAGTTCCAAGTATAGTCAAAAGGAAATGAAGCCTAACCAGTGGGCTTCAAATATCCCCACCCCACTGGCAAGGCCACCCCTATAGTGATGAGGTTATTGGTGCCATGGTTCATAGATTTCAAGTACTTGGGCCCATTAGCAAGACCTTCTCGAGTGTGAGGTAATTTCATTAGACGATTTTTGACTGATACCATAAAATTCAATGATTCTGAAGTTACAATAATCAAAATGAAGAGTAAAAGCATGAAGAAGTGAAGTACATAAATGTTCACCTGGGAGTGGGATGAGTGGAGAAGTGAAATATGGAATATCCAGGATGAAGGCAGTTTGAGCTGTCATATTCCCTCATGTTTTGAACTAGCCTCGGTTTCATCTCTCCAGCTACAGCATAGGCTTCTTAAAAGAAGAAAGAGGTTACATGTCATGAGTGTCTTTTGCTAACTTACACAACTCCCACATAATCCTTGCATTGAAGACATCTGAGCTGTTAAGTTTCCAGATGTACTTTCTGTTGTGGTCTGTGAAGGGTCTGATGTTTTACTCTATTGACAAGTTAACAAGTTAGCTTGTTACTGTTTTATGGATGGATGCTGGCATAAGACATGAAACTTATGGGTCAGAGACAAAGGACTTTATTGCTCACTGCACAGTAGGCAGCACGAGCTTCATACTGGTTGGCATTGATTTCCTATGACTCCCCAAATCCCATGGGTGACACAAGTGGGATTAGATGGATTTCTGAAAATGCATTTTGTTGAATTATAGGAGAGGATAAATGACCTTGGGGTATTTATCACTTTTACAGGGTATGGTAAGTAAGCCTACTCTTTCCCTGAAAGGAGATGTTATCTCATCCCTTGAGGTTACCACTGCAAATACAATCCTGAGGCTACCGTAACTGCAAATACACTGCTGCATTAGACTATGAGACAGTTGAGAAGTGTCCCAGGTAGAGTGGCCAAAACCTTGCATTCTTGGCATGTCCAGTGAGTGTGTGCAGGTGCACACGGGATCCACGGAGGATTGCTTCTCCCAACACTTCTAGTTGGAAAGAGAGTGGGGGGGGGCTGAAGGGACAGCCTATAATTCTCTGCCTGTAACAACATTATAAGAAGAGGTGGAAGAAAGAAAGAAAGAAAGAAAGAAAGAAAGAAAGAAAGAAAGAAAG
>NW_027397089.1:6121296-6144514 GCF_003265705.2 Callorhinus ursinus
AAGAAAGAAAGAAAGAAAGAAAGAAAGAAAGAAAGAAAGAAAGAAAGGGGAAGGAAATAAAATAAACCTATCACCAAAAAACATCAGAGCTACTGTTTATATATTATGGTGACAATCCAACTATGCTTCAAGTCACTGGAGTATCTCCTATAATAGCTCCCATAGGGGTATCACTCCAGGTATTCAGAATCAAGGAAAGGAAGTAGGGAGAGAGAAGACTCATGCTGAACTCAGGCCATAAGGTCTGTCCCCAGTCTATGTCTGTACCCTGAACTCAAGAGTCCTCTGAGATAAGAACCTTTGGTGGCTTTCTGCCGCTGAACACCTTCTGTGTTTTCTCTTCTCTGGTGCCCTTTTCTTAGATGCTATGTTGTCTTGGAGCAGTTCCAGTCTTTCCTTAGAATAACTAATATAAATAAGGCTAGATCTTCATCTTTCTTTTCACTGTGTACCCATTGAAACTTGTCCAGAACATGCTTCCAGTGTAGCCTCTCTAACACTGATTTTTTTTTTTTTATTAACACATGATTCTCAGATATGGTCCTCATCCTTCAGAATCATGACAATTCTCCCAATGTGCTGAAACGTCAAAACTTCCTTCTATTTTTAAGGGCATAGACCTTATTTTTCCAATGACTTAAGACTATTCCTAATAATAATAGTAACCACAATAATAGCTAACACTTATATGATACCTACTATATATCAGGCCTTTTCCTACCAGCTTTAATCCTCACAGCAGCCAAACAATATAGAAATTATTAACATTCACATTTTACAGATGAATAAACTGAAGCACTGGAAGGTGAAATTAGTCATCAGTGACAGAATCCGTATTCAAACTCAGGTATTTGGGTGCAAGAGTCTGCAATCTTAATCAGTAAGCAAAATTGAGCAAAATGTTCGTGACATTACTCGCTTCTAATTTTTTGTTATCACCAATCTCTTTTTTTTTTTTTACTGAAAAATGATCATAGGTCATCAGATTGGTGTTTGCCAAGTTGCCTTTTCCATGTGACTCAAGTTGAAAAAAACTTACTGAAACCACAACACTGAATGATAAGATGTTTGTAAACATGGCGTATGTCTCCAATCTCTACCTCCCAGTGCCTGGCAAGGTTCCTGGCGTGTAATCGAAACTAGAGAGAGACGAAAGGGAAACTGGGAAAGAGAAGGGTGGGAGAGGAGGGAGGGGGAGGAGGGAAAGGGTGGCCAGATGGGAGACATGTATTTGTTGACTGATCCAGTATCAGTAATAGAATGACCTGGCAGGCAATCTCTGCCCTAAGAAAAGGAAGTGCTTGAGGGTCTGGGTGGCTCGGTCAGTTAAGTGTCAGACTCCTGATTTTGGCGGCTCAGGTCTGATCTCAGTGTCATGAGGTTGAGCCTGAGAGTGAGCTCACTGCTGGGCGCTGGGCAGGGAGTCTGCTTGAGGATTCTTCTCTCCCTCTGCCTCTGCCCTTCCCCTTCCACACACACATTCCTCCCTCCCCCCAAGCATGTTCTCTCTTGAAAGAAAGAAGGAAGGAAGGAAGGAGAAGTATTTGGTGCTATTTTACCAAGGGCCCAGAATGCTTTTATTTCATTTGGAGTCTCAAAATACCTTTTTCATTGTCTTTTTAGTTGTTTGGTTTTGTTTGTTTGTTTGTTTGTTTTTCTCTTCCAATACACATAAATGAAGGGACTAAAAGAAAATGTAAGAAGATGCTATCCTACAAGATTTCAATACCTTGGACTCAGAATATTTTGAACAAGTTCAGAAATAATATACACAGCAAGACTAGCAATAGAGCCTTTCCTACCACTGTGCTTTACCAATATAGCCCAAGGTTTCTTATGCAAAATAGGAGCGTAAACCAATCTCATTCTAGATATACATTTCAAAAAGTAAACGATTCCCTGCTCCCTTAAAAAAAGAAACAATGCCAGCAACCTCGTATTCATGAACAGCCCTGCAATAATAAACCAGTGTGGACAGATTAAGGAAAAAAAAAAAAGTATTTGCAAGGAAACTAGTTCATTCCCAGAGTTTCAAGGGCTTAGTATAAAAAACAGTGACTGCATGTTTTGTTAAAACAAGAAAAAAATGCCTTGCAGTGTTTATAACTATTTTCAAAAGGAAGTTGCATGGCCTAATGAACTGCATCTTGGATTGGGAATCAGGAACTTCAAATTCTGCTCTTTCTCAAACACTGTCTGGCTGTGTGGCCTTGGTTAAATTACTCACCCTCTCTGTGTTTCCTCTTTTTTAAAAAAAATGGGAATTATACTGACTGACTGCACAGAAGAGGTATTATGTTCGCCAATGAATTAGTGACTAGAATGAATCGTTCAAATATGAACAAAGAAGTGCTATGTCCAACCTGAAACACACATTTTAAAGGAGTTGAGAACAGCCCCCTCATTAGGTAAATAAGGCTGTTCAACTAGTTGATTTTTGAAATAAATTCCAACTTTAAAAATTCAATTACTCTAAAAATCATATTTCTAAAACAACCCCAGAAAAATTCATAATTTACTTTTGATATTGAAACTGCCTACCCTTTTGCAGAGTTTCCAAATGAGGATCACCTATTTTTTTTTTAAATATGTTTTCATGAAGCAGGATGAGAAACAGAGAGATTACTTCAG
Source organism: Callorhinus ursinus (assembly GCF_003265705.2). NCBI lineage: Eukaryota > Metazoa > Chordata > Mammalia > Carnivora > Otariidae > Callorhinus > Callorhinus ursinus. The sequence goes on from NW_027397089.1 coordinate 6,123,928, forward strand.
CATCTGTGTCCTCGTCTACTCTTAGCAAACCTTATTAACCTTTGGAGTTTTGACTCTGATTTATTAATGACCCGCAGTAAATACTTGAATATGACAGAATCTAAGAAATCTTTCATGGTATCCATGAAAGCCCAACCAGGATAAGCCCATAGTGTTTTGTACACACTTTCTGATGATTATCTACTTAGATGTCTGTTGCTTTGTTAGTTTATAAAATGACGCAGGATGGAGACTGTCCCTTCCCCATCTTGCAACACACAACACCCAGCATAATGCTTGGCACGCGGACACTCTTAAGTAAATATCTGTTGAGCAAAACTGAAATCGGAGTAGTTAAGTTGGTTTCTTCAGGAGAATTGGATTCGAAATAAATTTTTTGAATTGACAGTTTTCTAACTAACAGAACCAAGAATCACAGAGAACGGCTTCAGAAGCCTCTTCTATCAAATTGCTGGATAAGGGAATGTAATGAGGCATAGCTAATTTAATAATTTCAGTAACCTTCAATAATTTTCCACTACGCACAGATTGTCTAAACTTAGCCTGACATATGGGGCCTATGTGACTCTATCACCATCCTTTTTGGATGGAAAATTCTCTCCATCTTCACCTCAACAATGGCAACTCTGCTTCATGCACACTTCCCTCTGGCCATATTAGACTCTTTGCTAATTTGCAAACACTTCAGGACTTTGTCCATCCTACCAACTTCCATAAGGATTTGCCAAGGGAAATGCCTTTATTTGTGCTAGTCCTTGAAACTAATGTTTTCTCCCTTTTTTACCCACATGAACGCCTACCCATCTTTAAGACCACGCTCTGTGAAATTCTACCGAAACTCTCCCACTCCACTTCTTTAGATACATACCTCTACAATAACACATATTTTATCATTTGTTTACATAACTCACCAAAGGCAGATGCTGGGCCTTATTCTTTCTTTTGATCCCAATTCTAGCATGACATGTGCCTTTTCTTATGTGGTGAATACATTTTTATACAATGGATTAATGTTTATGGGGCCAGTATTTCAAATTAAGGTTAACTCCCCAACCACCTTTTTCGAAATCAGTAGACACTTGGGTTTTGGAGGTTAATGAATCAATACATTGCTGTGGGAAGAAGGGCACAGGGCTGCTTGGAGGGCTATCGGAATTCCTGTTTAAGAAGCCACTTCACCAAGCCAATCATGAATATTTGGCGGTACATGAGATTTGCACCACAATAAGCCATCAGGACAAAGGCATTAGGTCTTTGAGGGTGAGGAACTTAGTCACACAGGCTTGTGTGACAACAAAAACTGACATATGATAAAACTGTTTTGCAAAGTAGAGTGAGTTTATATCATTGGTTGTTTAAAACAAGTGACCTCTCTCTGATATGGGATTGTGATTATAGGGATTAGTGTTTTTCCATGAGGAAATTCCTTCCCAGCCTTTCTCGGGACAGTTAAATGTTTTTCCAAATCCCAATTCTCAGCAAAATCAGTAGAGAAACTGAGAAACTATTTCTATTGTGAGAATTCAAGGAACGTAGAAATTGTCACTTATTTGAAGGAATCCACTAACGTCAACTCAATAAGACTGAAAAGTGCTGTCACATGGAGACTAAGGTTGGCATTTCTAGGAACAGGAAAGGGGTATTGTAAGAGGGAGGGAAGCTAGGTTGGGCCTGAAAACAATTCTTTTGCAGTTAAAAGTGTTCTGTCACTTGAGGTGGAAGCACCCTGTGTAGTGCCATGATGGTAGATTGTGCTCCAACCCCTCAAGAATCACCCCTGACAGTCCCTGCTAATGAGGCCACTTGATTATGAATATGCCCTATCCTGAGTGTGAGGATGAAAAATACTGGGAATGGGACACAGAATTGCCAAAGAGAATGAGAAAAGTTCAGGGTTCAAGCATTTGAGGAGAAAACTCTTACCCCTTCCCATCCCACCACGATTTTAGCAAAGAGAGGTTATGAATGGCTGCAAGATACCTTTCCTGAAGAATCTGCTTCATATTAATATAGCACATTTCCTACAGCTGTGTTTTCCTACCATTCTACAGCTCCCCTCTTTTTTTTTGGCCCCTCTACTCGTGATCATGCTAATTCACCAGTTTGGTTTTTCAAACTCCTCGTGTTATTTTTCCATGGACTTATGCTGTAACAAGCACTGCTTTTATGCAGATGAACTTGGCTGGGCTCTAATATCTTATTAACAGTAGATAATAGGTGACATTCATTGAACACTTGCTACATACCTGACACGGACTGGGTTTAGTGCTTTACATGTAGTACCTTATTTAATCTATACAACAATTCTATGAGGTATGGACTCTTGGAAGATAAACTGAGGCACATTAAAATTTTAGGAGTTTATTTGAAGAAATATCACCTAGGATCGGGCAGCTCCAAACCAGGAGCGGTTAGAAGTGCTCCATCCTCAAGAGCTACGGGGCAAGACGTTTATAGAGAAGACATAGGAAGCAAAGCAAGGAGGGTATATCACTGACTATTTTGAATGACTTTCCTCTCATCCGGGAAAGTCCAGCTGGCTGTTCATTGTAGGTTGTCCTTAGGGTTTGATTTCTTAGCCTTGAGGCATTACAGGTTTAGGTTTTGGTTTGCTTAAGCAGGCTGCTAAGGCATTAGACCCACCTCAAATGACCTCCTTGTTTAATTAATTTGACAATGCTATCCCCATTTTGCAGGAAGGACACTGAGCCCCAAGGTCACACAGTTAGTAAGCATCAGAGCCATGACCCAGACCCAGTCTATCTGATGTCCCCACAGTCTCTTACCTCCCACCCCATATTGTTTCCGGTCTTCTATGCGTGCTGTTTGGTGGTCTTGTCTTTCTGCAGTAAAACCAGACAGATCTTACGTAATGGTGTTGAAAATGTTTGAGGAGCTCCATGCAAAAACGTCTATGTCCGGTTCAATTCTCATGAATGCCAGAGTCATGCCAACAAATCCACACTGAAAATTCTTCTAATTCTCTTATCTGCTTCAAATGGATGGATCAGATCTGTTAGCAATAGAATGGAGCTTAGAGATCATCCAGCCCAGCACTTCTCAAATTTTAGCTGCATCTGAAGCACCTTGAGGGCTTGTTCGAACAAAATCTATGGGCATTAGTTTCAGAGTTTCTGATTCGGTAGCTCTGGGGCAGGACCTTAAAATTTGCACATCTATCAAGTTTCAAATGCTGCCGCTGCTCTGGGGACCACACTTTGAGCACACATGACCTAAACCAACCTGGCTTAATTTTCAAGAGAGGAAACTGAGGCCTGGGGAGCTGAAGGGGGCTCTTCCAAAGAAATTTGATGACTACAAGGCAGAGGCACAACAGTATCTAAATTCTTTCCCCCTCATTATGCGGCCTCTGAAAATAACCGACAATAAAAATAGCATTGCCTGCCGGAAGTAAGCTCACACACTGCCAGTGGAAGCATATTGAAGGCAAGTAAGCACAATATATTAGGCACTTTTACATGTTCACACCATTTGACCCCATCATATCATTTTTAGCAAACTAGCCTTTGAAAAACGCCAGAGATCGGTAGATATTTTTGCATCAAGAAATACATATCTTTAAAGATATATAACCCCTTGGGGCACCTGGGTGCCTCAGTCGTTAAGCGTCTGCCTTCGGTTCAGGTCATGATCCCAGGATCCTGGGATCGAGTCCGGCATCGGGCTCCCTGCTCCGCGGGAAGCCTGCTTCTCCCTCTCCCTCTGCCCCCTGCTTGTCTTCCCAATCTCGCTGTGTCTCTCTCTGTCAAATAAATAAATAAAATCTTAAAGAAAAGATATATAACATTTTAATATCTATTTTAATATAATATCTAATTTAATATCTTTAATACCTAAAATCTAACATCTTAACATAAATAAATATACATACCTTTGTGTGATATACATGTTATATATGTAATATGTTTGTTGGGGAAGGTGGGGAGAATTGGCGCTAGGGTTCAGCTCTGTCCCCTTCAGAGGCTCACAGTAATAAGCATGTGGATTATGTTTGGGACCGTTAGTATCACTACACTCCTGCCTCCGTCTACCCTTACCTTGGTCAGGGCTAAAGGGCTACTCCTTTATGCTATCACCATCTCGCTGAGTGTTCAAGCAATCCCGCCTCTTCCAGGGGCCTCGACTGCCCTTGGCTATTAGACAAGAGGAACAGGGAGAAGGGCAAAGAGGCATCCATTCAGCTTCCAGGGGGCACTGGCAACGAAGCATGCACTTTGGTGTCTTGTCTCATTTTCTCGTGCCATGGTCCCTGCCCCCCCTCAATCCTCTTCATCAAGACTTGGGCATTTTTTAACCCACCATCTAGAGATTGAAAACAAACAAAAAAACCTTGCCCTGCTAATATCACCTTCATTGTCTTACACTTAGAATAGCACCAACCGGAATGAATAAAAGTATCTGCAGCCTTTGGTTTACGTGTCCCAAGTGGGTGACTAAGTCTAGCTGTTCAGGAGAGTGGTTGGGGGATTTCAGGGAAGGCAGTTGTAGAAGGGAAATAGGAAAAGGGATGGACCTTGTGGCACAATGAAGAAATATGATGAGCACAGAAAGGGAGAAAACATTCTAATGAATACTTCAAAATAAATTATACTGCCAAACAAGTAATGTATACACACACTCAAGAGTTTAAACAGTATTACTGAGTCATCCTGAAGGACAAAGTTTCTCACAATTCCATCTCCCCAGATCTTTCCCCAGAGGTGTTGTTCAACCTCTTCAGTTTGTCACTTCTGGGGCCAGGTTTGGGTTTTGTGGAGCCTGAAATGTATTCACCCTGTGGGACTCTTTCAAAGGAAAATTATTCATCTGACAGTTTGTATACAATTCCAGGCTCCAGAAGGAGCCTGGATGAGTAAGGAGGCCCGGAGCTTCATTAATTTTCTGCTTAATGTCCCCTTGGCAATCTCTGTAACTCCAAATAGCCTCTACACACTGAGAGGTTTAGACTTAGCTCACCCAAGATAGCCTGTAACCTCCCTTCCTCCTCTATGTCTACTAATATTTGACAATATTTTTGGTTCTTTGGGGATTTTTTTTTTATCTCTAGATGATATACTAAAGCCTCTATCTCCACTTCTTCAGGAAAGTTAGATATAAGATTAGAAAATGAATTTCCCTACAGTTCTCTCTCTCTCTTTTCTCTCTGTCCCACTTCTGCTATCTCTGAATTTCTGTCAGCTCTACCAGTACTCCAAAAATGTCAAACTTGACAAAATATATCTTTTGCTCAGTATCTATGAAGTCTTCTGCATGGTCAATAACACGATTTTAGAGGCTGAAAACCTACAAACAACATTGATGACATCATGCTCATGCACATCTAAGTGGTGCAGAAATACACAGTGTGATTGGAAGTGGGAGGAGGGAATGTCATTCAACGACACAAAATCTGGGCTGTTAACAGGAACTTATCTCAAACATCAAGTTCAAATAAATTCTGCTACCGTGTCCCATCAATTGTTCAAAATTTTCGTACTTTTGTGTTTCCTTTATATTTTCGCCTTAACTTTCTTTCACAGATTTTTTTCTTAGCATTTCTAATTATCAGTCTTTTCTTTCCACAGTTCTCAGGATAATAATGTGTTTCTAATGATCACTAAGCACACCCAGCTTTTTCAAGTTGCTGTCTGTTATAATAAATTTCCTTTCTTCTCAACGACATTCTGCCGAGGACTGGCTTCCTGTTCCAATTTTGAATGATTGCTTTCCCGGCCTGCCACACAGAATCATCCTAAGGATGCTTTCCGTGATATTTCTCTTCTAGAGCAACTAAATCTTGATGCTTGTGTCTTCCTCTTCCTTGGATCCCTTTTTGGTTTTGCGGTAGCACATCCTGAAGGAACTTTTTATAGAAAGGAGGGAGAATCTTTTCTCAGGCCTTGCATGTTTCAATATGTCATTACTTTGTCTTCGGATTTGATTGATGATTTAACTCAGCATAGAAATCTCAGTTTAGTGGAATTTCCTCTCAGAACTGTGAAGGCATCACTTCACCAGTTCTGGCATCCAACATTTCTGAAAAAAAAATTGGGATGCAAATCAGATTCTTGTTCCTTTCCATATCGCCTGCTTCATTTTGTCCCCACTCTGTAGATCCTCTTAGTAACTTCCTTTTATCATCGGTGCATAAAGACTTCAGCAGTCTATGTACAAAAATGAGTATCTTTTTACTTCACTTCAGTTTGGTATTCTACACTATCTTCCAATAAAACAAAATTAGTGTCTTTCTTCAGCTTAGGAGAATTTACTTCAAAAATTTGAAAAAAAATTATTTCCTCCCCTCTATTTTCTCTGTTCTCTGATTCTGGAATTTCTCCTAGATGTTTATCTTCTGAATTAATCCTGTATGTCTCTGAATGCTCATATTACATTTTCTTCTCTAGCTTTTTTGCTCTGAAATCTGGATGATATCTGTGAATTTCTTTTTAGCAGTCTATTGAAAAATTTGGCCACTCTAGTTTTAAACTTAAATAAATCTTTCTTGTCCTTGGATTTAATAAATTTCCCAATTTATTAAAAACTTCTCTTCAGTTTTCTGAATTATCTCTATTTCTTTAGGGTCAATTGTTGTGTGTTTCTTCTCAGTACTCGTCTGTGTTCCATTGGTTTTCCACAACTGTCTTGGTTGTCCATTTATGTTTGGAATAAAGGAATTAGGCTGATTGAGAGTAGATCTTCTCCACTGAGGAAGAGTCTGTTTTCTTTGCAAACCTCCCTACCAGGTGGAGGGTTGTTCTTGAGCTGTGTACACAGGTCAGGGTAAGTCTCTTTTCACTGGGGGGTAACTGGTGAGTGGCCGTTACTAGCCAGAATGAGGAAAGATTCGCTACGGAACATATACAGCCACACCCAAAGCCTGCTAATTTCCAGGCAGCTTGTTTAACTTCTTCAGAGCATGTCTTTGGTGTCAGCCTGTGGGAAACGGCTGCTATCAGTTGTTCTGTACATGCACAGGTGGGGGGAGAAAATGGAGGATGAGTAGGCAGGTGGATGGGTGCTCTGCAGCAGACCTGCACTTAATACCCAGATGTATGCCCCACTTCATACCCCTGCTTTTTTAACTAATAACCCACACTTGGAACTTATTTGAGCTTCTACTAGGAAACTGGGTTTCACTTTTACCAATTTCTTCCTCTTCGTGGTGACTGAGGCTTCCCCACAATCCACCTGCTTTCTGTATTCCAGAAATCCATCAACACATCCTGTCCGCTGATGATCCTTACCTGTTTGCTCCCAAATTGTAATGGATTTATTTTGTATTTCTTTAGTGTCATTCTGTACTATTTTGTACTTTTTAAGTGTCATTTCAATGATGTGTAGAGAAATCATGAAGTAAAATCTGCCTTCAAAAGCCCATGTTGTTTACTAAAGCTTTAACTATGAAAAACAAAGCTTTCCTCTAAAAAAGATTTGGGTCTATGTATATACACACATACACACACGTAAAAAGTTGGAATAAAATGATTTTTTGAGGTAAGAGGAAGGGGAAAACCTATAGATGCTCAGTAAATACTTAATTAATTGATTTCAAAATCTTGTCCAATAGATCACAATCGTTTTGTAATATTATATTGAAAAGAGCAATGTGGAAAGTTGTGACAGTATTGGACACTAATTATCTAAGGCATTTGGTGACAAAGAAGGGTAATGCTTTTTTTTTTCTTTTTTAACAGAGCTGGTTAACGATTTCAATGGCAGACTATTCCAGATGATGAGTTAGAACACAGCAAATGTGCTCCTGATATTTAAAATGAAACAGCTATTAACCAGTTTCTCAGTTTTCCTATACACATGGTCATGAAAAACTGTGTAAGGTTTATTGCAAGTATATCTTGTAAGTGAAGTTACATGAAGCAATAAAATGTAGTAGTCCTTGCTTTACTAGGTCACTCTGGACTTTCCCAAAACCCTCTTTTTCTTACACAGCAGCCATTAAGTGGGGAACCATAACTTTGTGTAATGTAATTAAGTGGTAATGGACTTTTAACATTTTTTATAGTCTTATGAAATATTATTCCCCTGGATCTTTGAAATCTGAAAGTAGCAGCATATTGGCAATTCACAATATTGAAGATTCTTTTAATTAGGCACTTAGCTTTGAATAGAGAAAAACATTAAGAAAAATGTCAAGCAAACAAAACTCTTTGCATTATTTCACTAAGTACTGTGAGCATTGGTTACTTTCGACAAGCCATGGTAGATAGGATTGAAAATTTTCTGTGACCAACTGTGAATTTTCCAAGGTCTTCTTGACATTCTGGATTTCAGTTCCTGTGCCTTTGTCTATTGTGTAATCATAAAAAATAATAGCTTGGAAAATCATCTACTCCTGCCTTGTCCTCTTCTCTTCTTTTTGGAAATTTGAAGAATAGAGGGAAGGGCAAAAAATTGAATGGCAGACATTCTTATTCTTACCGATGACAATTAAACCTTAATTGGCTTTCAATTTTTTTTCTATTAATATATGTTAAAAGACATTATACTACTGTATGACTACGCCATCTTCTTAAAAGAAAAAAATTAAAAACTTACAGATGAAAATAAAAGTACTCTTTAATTTGTATCCCTTTTACAAAATATTCTCCATTTCTAAGAGGCAATCAGTATTATAAATTGGTATCTAGGCTTTAAGACCTTTTTGAAAAATTCTTTTACATATTTATGTAGAATAACTATGGTGTCACTTTGTATACATTTTAAAAATTACATATAGGGCACCTGGGTGGCTCAGATGGTTGAGCGTCTGCCTTTGGCTCAGGTCATGGTCCCAGGGTCCTGGGATCAAGTCCCGCGTCAGGCTCCCTGCTCCTTGGGAGCCTGCTTCTCCCTCTGCCTCTCTCTCTCTCTCTCTCTGTCTCTCATGAATAAATAAAATCTTTTAAAAAAATTACATATAAATCATATCTTGTTTATTTATGATGAAATTTGTTTTATTTACTCAATATTATGTTTCTGAGATCTATCCTTATTGCTACACATAGCTATAACTCATTTGTTTAAATGGCTGTATTACAGCCCAACATTAAATTCTATTTTGATGTATATAGATATTGATGATATCAGATTTCCTTGGGCTAGTACATCTGCTATATCCTTATCCATCCTTTATTTGCCTTTCAGTGTCATTTCACCTTAACTGGGTCTCTCATCAACAGCTTAGAGCTAGATTATTTTTTTAAAGATTTTCTAATGTATTTATTTGAGAGAGAGAGAGTGCGAAAGAGAGCACAAGCGGGGGAGGGGCAGAGGCAGAGGGAGATACAGACTCCCCTCCCCTCCCCCCCCAGGCAGGGAGCCTGTCTCGGGGCTCAATCCCCAAACCCTGAGATCATGACCTCAGTCAAAGGCAGATGCTAAACCGACTGAGTCACCCAGGGGCCCCAAAGCTAGATTTTTTTAATGTAAGAGTTTCCCTCTCTAATTGGACAAACTTACGCCATTTGCATTTATTCATAATTTATTCATAGTACATTTCAACTTATTTCTTCCACCTGATTTTTTTGTTTCTCATTGATCTTAGTCTCTCTTTGTTTTTTTTTTCTTTCTACCTTTAATCCTCCTCTTCTCTCTTCCAATAGAATAATCATGCTTTCTTGATTTTGTTTTTCTATTTATTGGATTTGAACTTATAATTCTATTTCCTATTTTTTAGTGATTACTTTGAAGTATGTAACATGTATTGTAGCTCCCGTTTTCCTAACAAAATCTCATGTTTATCACTACCCCAAATTTCCTCCAATTTTAGGTCTGCTTTTAGTTTCCTCCACACTGATTTTCTCCATCTGCTTTGTTAGTTTTTTGAAATGTTCTTTTTATTTTTATCAAAAACATAAAGTAGGGGCATCTGGCTGGCTCAGTTGGTGGAGCATATGCCTCTTGATCTCAGGGTTGTCAGTTCGAGCCTCATGTTGGGTGTAGAGATTACTTAAAAAATAAAATCTATAAAAAAAAATCCATAAAGTAAATATTGGGATTATTGCTGTCTTATTATTTTCCACGGTCAGTGTTTATTTCCTCCTGCTGCTTTATGACCTGGGCTAAGGCACAGCTTGGGTTTTCCCATTGTGCGTGTCTATGCAGGGCAAAGGCACCACTACCTTCTTGCTGGCCCTGCCAGAGACCAGGTTTCCTGGCTCAAACTGTACTGTGGAGCCAGATATTTCATTCTGGAATTAGGAGGGTTGGAATAGGAGGATATATTTGGCTTGATGCCTAAGCTCCGTGTTGGGGATTATGCAGTGCTAACCTGGATGAATAAAATTAGTATTGGTTTGTTTGTTTAATTGATGGTGGATGAATGGGGGACAGATACTCCATTAAAATATGATTACACAGGGGCGCCTGGGTGGCTCAGTTGGTTAAGCGACTACCTTCGGCTCAGGTCATGATCCTGGAGTCCCGGGATCGAGTCCCACATCGGGCTCCCTGCTCAGCGGGGAGTCTGCTTCTCCCTCTGACCCTCTTCCCTCTCGTGCTCTCTATCTCTCATTCTCTCTCTCTCAAATAAATAAATAAAATCTTTAAATAAAAATAAAATAAATAAAATAAAATATGATTACACAAAGAATTATACCTGAATTAAGCAGAAAGCAGTGGATGATCACAGGAACTGGGATGATAGTGATCTCCTTTTCTTGCAGATGCCACAGATGTCTTCTCGGGGAGGTATATTTTGATTTGGCCCTTGAGGGATGATGGAACATGAGCCAGGCCAAGCAATTGTAGGCAGAGGGAACAATGAATACAAGGTCATGGAGATATGAAAGAGCAGGGCCGAGTCTGAAAATGGCTCAAAGCTCCTCATGATTGGAGAGAAGCACATGGGGAGAGAAGTGGCAGGAAAGAGATAGGAGAAGCGAGGATAGTGGGCTGGGGTCAGGTGCAGACTATCCTTGCAAGTCGCATAAAAAATCTGGGTGTTTCACGTGACCATGGCTGGTGACTACCCAGCACATCAGTTCACCCCTTCCTCATCCCTGGCAACACTGAATTAGTCATTCTACTTTTCCCACTCAGACGAGGCATGGCCTTAGAAACCTTTTCCGCATGACACTCCCAGGGAATGGTTTCCAGTAAAAAAGAGTTGGCATGTCTATTTGCCACCTCTGCTATTGACAGTAGGAAACCTCTGAAATAATTCATTTGTATTTTAGAAAAACAGCTTTGGTGAAGGGATAGACACAAAAGATGGAGCAGGAAGTGGTTGCAGGCCAGAGATTTTGAAGGTTTGTAATCAGATATGGTAACTGATATAGAGTAGAAGTAATACATTGGAAAGGAAATTCAGCAGCCGGGCTTCATCCCAATTTGGCACTAAGAGGAGGAGAGAAAAGGTTGGAAACCAAGAGGAAATGCAAGGACAGCTCCAGGCTTTCTGCCTTGGACAACTGGGCGGGCAGGTGGTACCTGGTTCCACATCGTCCCAGGCCACCCGTGATTTGGGCCGCAGCTGTGGTGAACAATCCCCATGTGTGCTGTCAGCGTCCTGTCAAGTACCTGCTAAATGCCTCTGCTTTTCTGCCTCATGGTTTTGGAAATTCCAAGCACAGAAATAACCAAGAGATGTGGGAGAATTTATGACTTTGGGGTGGAGAGTCACATCAACCAAGAAGGAATGCAAGTTGGGAGACAAATGTCCCTGCCTTCTGCCCTTTGGAGGGACAAATCTGAAGCACATGCCACGCAGTGCCCGAGGACCCCCAGGGGGACTGAGCCTCTCAGCTGCCAGTGGGAGTAATCAGATCAATCAAACGTCCTTCACTGGCCTCCCCTCCTTTGTTGGCCTTTCTCAACTCCACTCTCCTCTTTATGGGATGACCCCTCAAATAAGCCACCTGCACCTTCATCCTTGGTTCATGCTGTTTCATCATAAAGACAAGGATGAAGATGCCTTTATTCGGAAGGGATGGAGGAAGACTTGACCAGGAGGCCAGGAGTGGAGGTCATGGGTGGGAAAATGAAGCAGTTAATTTGGAAAATGTTAAATGGGAGGTTCCTGTGATGATTCCAAACCTGAAGGAACAGAGAATGGCATGTAGCAGGCTCTCAGCACAGGCATGCCTGGTTTTGCTGCACCTGGCTTGTTGCCCTTCACAGGTATTGTGTCTTCCATAAATGGAAGGTTTGGGGCACCTGGGGGGCTCAGTCGGTTAAGCGTCTGCCTTCAGCTCAGGTCATGATCCCAGGGTCCTGGAATCGAGTCCCGCGTCGGGCTCCCTGCTCAGTGGGGAATGTGCTTCTCCCTCTGCCCCTCCCCCCGACTCGTGCTCGGGTGCTCTCTCTCTCTTTCTCTCTCTCTCTTGCAAAAATAAATAAAAAATAAAATCAATCTTAAGGACCCAAAAAACAAATAGAAGGTTTATAGCACCCCTGCAACCAGCAAGTCTATTGGTTCCATTTTTCCAATATCGTGTACTCACTTCATGTCTCTGTGTCACATTTTAGTAATTCCCACAATATTTCAGACTTTTTTTTAATCATTATTGTATTTGTTATGATGATCTGTGATCAGTGACCGTTGATGTTCCCATCGTAATCATTCTGTGGCCCCGTGAAGTGTGTTCACATATAAGACGGCAAACTTAATCCTTGTATGTTGTGTGTGTTCTGACTGCTTCATCAACCGGCCATTCCCCCATCTCTCCCTCTCCTCAGGCCTCCCTGTTCCCTGAGACACAACAATATTGACATCAGGCCAATTAATAACCCTATAATGGCCTTTGAGTGTTCAAGTAAAAGAGTCACATGTCTTTCATTGTATTTTTAAAGATTTATTTTAGGGAAGGGGAGGGGCAGAGGGAGAGAATCCCTAGCAGCCTCCCCGCTGAGCATGGAGCCCCACTGGAGACTCCATCGCACCCCCCTGGGATCATGACCTGAGCCGAAATCAAGAGTGGGACACTTAACTGACTGTGCCACCCAGGTGCCCCGCATGTCTCTTATTATAAATCAAAAGCTAGATGAGATTAAGCTCAGTGAGGAAGGCATGTTGAAAGCTAGGCCTCCTACAGCAAACAGCCAAGTTGTGAATGCAAAGGAAAAGTTATTGAAGAAAATTAAAAGTGCTACTCCAGTGAACACATCAATGATAAGAAAGTAAAACAGCTTTATTGATGATATGGAGAAACTTTCAGTGGTCTGCATAGAAGATCAAACCAGCCACAACCTTCCCTTAAGCCAGAGTCTAATGCAGAGCAAGGCCCTGACTCTCTTCAATTCTCTGAGGGCTGAGAGAGGTGGGGAAGCTGCAGAAAAAAAGAGTGAAGCTAAAGAGGTGGGTTCATGAGGTTTAAGGAAAGAAGTTGTCTCTGTAACATAAAGTGCAAAGTGAACCAGCAGGAGCTGATGTAGAAGCTGATGCCAGTTATCCAGATGCTCTAGCTAAGATAATTCATGAAGGTGGCTACACCAAACACATTTTCAATGTGTATGAAACAGCCCTCTGTCGGAAAAAGATGCCTTCTAGGACTTTCATAGCTAGAGAGGAGAAGTCCATGCCTGGCTTCAAAGCTGCAAAGGTCAGGCTGACCCTCTTGTTAACAGCTTAATGTAGCTGGTGACTCTAAGTTGAAGCCAATGTTCGTTTACCGTTCTGAAAATTATGGGGCCTTAAGAATTATGTTAAATCTACTCTGTATTCTATTAGTTGAAAAACAAAGCCTGGATGACAACACATCTCTTGAAAAGATGTGTTACTGAATAGTTTGAGCTCACTGTTGAGAACTACTGCTCAGACAAAAAAGGTATCTTTCAAAATAATTCTGCTCATGGACAACATACCTAGTTACCAGAGTTCTGATAGAAATGTGCAATGAGATTCATGTTGTTTTTATGCCTCCCAGCGATATCCATTCTTTAGCCTATGGATCATGGATCCTATAGATCATCTTTCAAGTCGTACTATTTAAGAAATACATTGCATAAGGGCTATAGCCGCCATAGATAGTGATTCCTCTGCTGGATCTGGGCAAAGGCCATTGGAAACCTTCTGGAAAGGATTCAGCATTCTGGATGTCATTGAAACAATTCATGATTCAGGGGAAGAGGTAGAAATATCGATATTAACAGGAGTTTGGAAGAAGTTGATTCCCACCATCATAGATAACTGTGAAGTGTCCAAGAACTCAGCGGAGGAAGGAACTGAAGATGTGGTGGGAAGAGTAGAGAACTAGAATTAGAAGTGGAGCCTGAAGATGGGAATGAATTGCTGTCATCTCATGACAAAACTCTAACGGATGAGGAGCTGCCTCTTGTGGATGAGCAAAGAAAGTGGTTTCTTGTGATGAACCTACTCCTGGTGAAGATGCTGTGAAGACTGTTGAAATGACAACAAAGGGTTTAGATTATTACATAAACTTAGCTGATAAAGCAGCAGCAGGGTTTGGGACGGTTGACTCTAATTCTGAAAGAAGTTCTCCTGTGGGTGAAATGTTATCAAATAGCATCACATGCTACAGAGAAACCACTGATGAAAGGAAGAGTCAATCAATGTGGCAGGTCATGCTGTTGTCTTATTTTAAGAAATGGGTACAGACACCCCGCCCTTCAGCAACCACCACTCTGATCGGTCAGCAGCCATCAGCATGAAGGCAAGACCCTCCACAGGCAAAAAGATTAGGACTTGCTGGAAGCTCAGAGGATGATTAGCATTTTTTAGCAACAGAGTATTTTTTAATTAAGGTATGTACATATTTTTAGGCATGATGCTATTGCTACAGTATAGGGTACAGATAACTTTTATGTGCACTGGGAAACCACAAAATTCATTTGACCAGCTTTCTTTTGATATTTGCTTTATTGTGGTGGTCTGGAACCAAACCCACAAGATCTCCAAGGTACGCCTGTAATGTGATGCACAGACAACAGTTAAAGTCTTAGAGGAGATGAAGTCTTATGTTTAAGGCTAATTCATCCTGAAAAGAGACCAAAAGCATGAACTAATGTTTCAAGAGATGTTTGTGGAGCCCGGTGCTCTGTTTGCTTTTTACACACTAATTGGCAAATTTATTGGGTTGCCAAGAGGGCAAGTTTATGGATTCAAAAATATATGTAATTTACTAGTAAATGTCATCTGTGTTGTATTTGAGTTGCTCTTTTTTTCTTTGAAGCAAGTTAAGCTTAAGAAGAAAAGTAAAAATTACAGGAAATAATTTGCAAGTTGATGGCATTTGTGAAGACTTTTGAAAAAGCAGGGGAGTGGAGGTTGGGACCTGCTTCCCTCCCCTGTTCAATGACTGTCATTGTCTCGCTGGGGAGAATAGATTCTGTATTTTGCTGAGCTGATGTGAGGTGCAGCCTATGAGTAAGCACCTTTGTTTAAGAAGATGTGCTGTAATATATGTTAGCTAGCGTCCCATGTGGCTCCTAAGGATGGGAAATGTGGCTAGTGCTACTGAAAAATGGTTTAATTTCTTGTATTGTAATTAATTTAAATGAAGAAGCTTAAGCAATGTAAAATATTTTTCCATGAAAGACACGTTTGTTTCGGTAGGACTACATTAGGCTTTGTTGAAAATGTTGCATGTGAATGGATATTTTGAAGGCTTAGTATGATAATAAAAGTAAGTAAAATGTCTCATTAATACTTTGTAAAAGTTTTGTTGGGATATAGTCGATATAGAAAACACCATGCATATTTAATGTCTACAATTGGATAAGTTTGGACATATGCATAAAACCAGGAAAACACCACCACGATCAGGGTATAGACATATCCATCACCTCCAGAAGTTTCCTTGTATCTGCTCTTTTGTGTGTGTGATAAGCACACTTAACACAAGATCTACCCTCTTATAAAGTTTTCAGTGCAGTATACAGTATCATTTGTTACCCCGTATGCCATACAGCACACCCCTAGAACTAATTCATCTTGTAATTTTATGTAGTATTTTGCAAGGAGCATATTTTAGGTGCGTTGGGTTAAACAAAATCTACTATTTGAAGTTATTTCTTTTTTTTCCTTTTGCTTTTTTTAACGTGGCTATTAGAACATAAAACTAGTGGCTATAGTACACTTCAATTGACAGTGCTGGTGTAAAACGTCCTAAAAGTATAAGCCACAAGCTCTCCAGTTAATGGAGGCCTCTTCTGGGTATAAGGATTATGGCCGGAGCGCACCACCCCCCGCCCTCGCCACCCTCCGCAGCTTTCCTTTGGCCTTAAGCTTCTCATGTGTCTACGACAACAAAATCTCTTACCATGTTGGGGGCTGAGAATAAAAGGCACAAATCCTATAACAAAAGAAATGTTCTCCAGAGTTTAGTTTTGTTTTGCTTTGATTTTTGACCCAGACTTGACTCTTTAGTATATTTGTCAGTTTGTTTGTTTTATTGAGGCCCAAAGCACTGGATTTTCTTACAAAATGGCAGGAAGAGGGTAAGGGTGGGACCCAAGGAGGAAACAAAACAAAACCCCTTGGCCCCGTGGAGAGCTAAGCAAGGGTGTGGCTGGAACTGAGCTGGCACCTACTCCTGGAGCCCAGAGACAAGGGATCAGGTGGAGCACAGCCTGGGGTGGAGGCCTAGAGAATCGGTAAGGGGAAAATGCTAAGCCAGAGGAGCAAATGGTATTCCCAACACGGGGTCCAAGACAGGAGAGGAGGCCAAAAGCAGCGGGGGCCAGAGAATCACAGGAGAGGCGGGGACAAATCACAATGGTGAAAGTCTCATAAATGAGCTGCCAGAGAAACACAAGGGTGAGGGCCAAGCCAGGTGGAGGGCGGACGCATGGGGCAGGGGGGTAGTCAGAGATGTCCTCCCAGGGTCCAAGTCCCTCCTGCCGGGTGAGAGGATTTCACCACACATCCCTTGTCTGGGATACTCCGGCTGCCCAGCTGCTGACAAATGGGTTTACTTCCCCAGCCCTAGTATTCAGAGCAAACTCGGCTGGGCTCTCTTCAAACTAGTTGGTGTTGTGGACTTTTTTGGCTCCTCTTCATATATCACACAAAAGTCTGGCTTACTTCTTTGTCACTCCATCCTACTAGCCTGAAATTGCCTTAATCCTCTCTCTATTGCCAGTGGCCGGTGAAGTTATAAGCTACCAACAAGTAGCCGGGGTGGTGGGCGTGGAATTGGAATTAGGAAGCCATGCGACTCAAGGACATGTAAATCCCGGTACTTTTTTTAAAAGTTCCCCCAAATTCCGTTTGGAAGGCACAGATATTTAAATACTCATATGCATACATCTATTAAAACCCAGTATATGAAATAACACCTTCATTTTGGTGTCAGTCTGGGTGAGGGAACCCTCCCCCACCTTTTAGGATGGGTCGGGGAGGCTGTTTTCAAGAGCTATTCTTTACAGCTGGATTGTTTGCTGACCTGATAGAGCTAAAACCCTTCCAAAGAAGTGAACTGTCTTCACAGAAATAGCTGAAAGAAACACATCAAGCTTCTTGGCATGATGCAGCTGGGCAGGCTGCAATAGATTAGCTCTGCCCTTAACAACAAGTTTCACTGGGCCGATGAGAGATGTTATGGAAACGTATCAAGGGAAAGAGGACTCCAGCTTCAGGGGCCAGCAGACCATAGAGTAATCACTGCAATGAAAACACTGAACCAGCACCAAGACTCACAAGGCAGCTTATTATAAGGATTTAATATACAGTATTATGGAGCATCTGGATAGCTCTGGTAACGGGATAGGAGCCTTGCTCTTCTCAGCCCCTGGTTCGAATTTGGATTAAGTCCATTTCAACTGAAATTCATTGCCATTTGAGACACTTAGCAGGCCTTGGCAAAATAAGCTGGTCATCTCATCCCGGCTACCAGGAGAGCTGACCTCGCACGCAGGGGCTACCTCCCCAAAGTAAAAAAAATCCCAACTGTTGTCATGCTATAGGTTTCCTTTTACAGTGGAGATAGGAGTCTCACCAACATTATTTAAAAAATGCTCAAATCACAAACTCCAACTCTGTGACCAGAGGGGCCCTCGTTCAGTTCTGGAGAGTCAAGATTGCAAAGGTTAAAAACAAAGCAAAACAACAACAACAAAGCCTCTTCTAAGGCAAGTCTAGTTCTTCAATCAGACTTCTTTAAGAAAGCAACCTGGTGGCTTGATGACTAGAAGCTACTGTAGATATCAGGAGGTCCTTCCTCATGGGCCAAGTCTGCCTGGAGTTCACATGGAGCTGCTTCTGGGGCAGCCATCTTGTAGGGCTATGTGCTTTAATGAATGCCTGTCTTCCCCAGATCCTGCTCTATCTTGCTTGTCCAGCCTATTAAGTGGCTGAATTTGTGCAGCAACAGAAATAAGATGAAGTCAACACAGTCTTTCTATCTCTCTCCATCTATAAAGAAGGTAGTTGTTTGTCTGCCAGCCACAATCCACATTGCTACATCCTTGTTTTGCAGAAGGTTAGGAAATAAGAGGTTACCAGAAAAGTGCCTGAGAGCATCACAGTGCATGAGGATGCTAAATTCCCGGGGACACCGAAGCTCTCTAAACGTTGTTGTTCAGTCCACAGTCTAGAACCTCTCTGCCCATCATTGATTCAGATTCTCTCCTGCTCTGCCTCAGCCAGAAAAGCAGAGTCACAGGTAGAACTGGAAAAAAGGCTGACATTCCTGTGCTTGTGGGCTCCTGGGTCCCTCTGCATTCACTGCCATCATCTGGCATCTGAACTCTTTCTTGTGGCTCTAGGCCCAGAGCAGATACACTAGGTAAAAAATTCTCTCAGAGTGCTGTGCTCCTGGAAACCAAAATCTAGATAGATAGACGCTTTCTGGATTGAGCAGCTGAAAATTACATGGAGGTAGGTGGTCACACCTACAGCCCTTCAAATGTCTGGGTTTCTCATTCATCTGTCATCTTCTAAAGCCAGAGTTATTGAAACAGGAAAAGAGAAGATCTGAAAGCACCTCTGCCCTAAATAAGTAACCATTCTGTGGGGAGAGCCACACCAACGGTCAGCGGAGGGACACCACCAAAGGCATTCCTAGACACAAGAGAGGAGATGCAGTACAGTTCTCTGCCTGGTCCTTGAGATCTTATTCCCTTTCCTTCGCAAACCAACCAGAAATGAAATTCATAAGTAAAATAAGCTATCGTCAATACACTGTCCTAATATAATGGAGTGATAAAAAGAAAGTAATGTATATTTTAAAATGAATTTCGACAGGGGAAATTGGAGGGGGAGATGAACCATGAGAGACTATGGACTCTGAGAAACAAACTGAGGGTTCTAGAGGGGAGGGGCGGGGGGGGATGGGTTAGCCTGGTGATGGGTATTAAAGAAGGCACGTATTGAATGGAGCACTGGGTGTTATATGCAAACAATGAATCATGGAACACTACATCAAAAACTAATGATGTAATATATGGTGATTCACATAACATAATAAAATTTAAAAAAATAAATAAAATGAATTTTGATATACCTGTATGCTCCATCTTCATGACTGAGAGAGCTCTGTCACCTGACAGAGTTGTGTTTCATGGGCAGCACTGCTACCAGTGGCATGCTTTCATGAAATCGTGGACAGTGCTCCTTGGTTCTGAACAGAACAAAATGTCACTGTCCACACTGATTCATTCCTTGAACATTCCGTGTATGTTCAAGCTGTGCAAAAGACACTTCATGTAGACTGGCAGTGGAGTTGGAGTCCAGGCTTGAGTAATTAAGCAGGCTTTTCACCTTTGGGAATGTCCAGCAAGGACTCAAGAGGTCATGAAGGATGTGAAAAATTCCATCTATTGTGGGGCTGGACAACAAGGTACCAGACACCCAGCAACCTTGCTTCCTGACACCTAAAGGCTAGGAGCATCCCTCCGGCATTATGACAGTCCAAAATGTCTCCACCACTTTCCAAACTACCCTCAACAAAAACCACTGAGTTGGAATGTCAAACTAGTCCCTTGGTTCTTTGTGGAGTTCTGTGGTGTGTCCCTCCATAATTCACTGCAAATACTTGTTCAATGTCTGTTGCACCCAGTAAATTATACATCCTAAGGGAGCCAGGACCATGCCTGTTCCTGACCACCATTGCATCTCCTGGCATGTACTAGGTGCTCAGTAAGGGTCTACTGAAGGAATCAACGAAGAAATGAATGAATGAGTGAGTACTGGATAGTTGTCAGAACTGCATTAGTTTATAAGCACCAAGTCTATATTGTAATGCTTAAAGAAACTTGCCTTTAACGAAGACATGAACAGACATTTTTCCAAAGAAGACATCCAAATGGCCAACAAACACATGAAGAAGTGCTCAACATCACTCGGCATCAGGGAAATCCAAATCAAAACCTCAATCAGATATTACCTCACACCAGTCAGAATAGCGAAAATTAACAAGTCAGGAAACAACAGATGTTGGCGGGGATGTGGAGAAAGGGGAACCCTCCTGCACTGTTGGTGGGAATGCAAGCTGGTGCAACCCCTCTGGAAAACAGTATGGAGGTTCCTCAAAAAGTTGAAAATAGAGCTACCCTACAATCCAGCAATTGCACTACTGGGTATTTACCCAAAAGATACAAATGTAGGGACCCGAAGGGGTACGTGCACCCCAATGTTTATAGCAGCAATGTCCACAATAACCAAAGTATGGAAAGAGCCAAGATGTCCATC